>NW_026697877.1:0-36328 GCF_030435755.1 Ochotona princeps | reverse complement strand
TGGTGTGAGAGCTAATTCAATCAAGGAAACACTGCATGTTGGTGAAGGGCATATTGAAGAAGGATCAGCCGAGTGGTTCTTGTGGGAGAACAACTCCATTTGGCTCACTAACTTCACACACCATCAGGCTTCCAAGCAGCTCTCAAGGAAACTCAGTTTTCACACTCTATGCTTAGTGCCCTTTGTATGGGGAGGACTGAAATGAACCTGGTAGAGCATCCCACAGAAACGCATGCTCCACATGCGGGTTTCACATGCCACCAACTCCACATTCACAGGCAACTTCAGCGCCACAGCCGTTTTCAGATAGCCCTCAATGCAAAGGCTCTAGATGCAAATATTGGTGTGAGAGCTAATTCAATCAAGGAAACACTGCATGTTGGTGAAGGGCATATTGAAGAAGGATCAGCCGAGTGGTTCTTGTGGGAGAACAACTCCATTTGGCTCACTAACTTCACACACCATCAGGCTTCCAAGCAGCTCTCAAGGAAACTCAGTTTTCACACTCTATGTTTAGAGCCCTTTGAGTGCATTATCTAGGAATGAACCTGGTAGAGCATCCCACACAAACGAATGCTCCACATGCGGGTTTCACATGCCACCAACTCCACATTCACAGGCAACTTCAGCGCCACAGCCGTTTTCAGATAGCCCTCAATGCAAAGGCTCTAGACGCAAATATTGGTGTGAGAGCTAATTCAATCAAGGAAACACTGCATGTTGGTGAAGGGCATATTGAAGAAGGATCAGCCGAGTGGTTCTTGTGGGAGAACAACTCCATTTGGCTCACTAACTTCACACACCATCAGGCTTCCAAGCAGCTCTCAAGGAAACTCAGTTTTCACGCTCTATGTTTAGTGCCCTTTGAGTGCATTATCTAGGAATGAACCTGGTAGAGCATCCCACACAAACGAATGCTCCACATGCGGGTTTCACATGCCACCAACTCCACATTCACAGGCAACTTCAGCGCCACAGCCGTTTTCAGATAGCCCTCAATGCAAAGGCTCTAGACGCAAATATTGGTGTGAGAGCTAATTCAATCAAGGAAACACTGCATGTTGGTGAAGGGCATATTGAAGAAGGATCAGCCGAGTGGTTCTTGTGGGAGAACAACTCCATTTGGCTCACTAACTTCACACACCATCAGGCTTCCAAGCAGCTCTCAAGGAAACTCAGTTTTCACGCTCTATGTTTAGTGCCCTTTGAGTGCATTATCTAGGAATGAACCTGGTAGAGCATCCCACACAAACGAATGCTCCACATGCGGGTTTCACATGCCACCAACTCCACATTCACAGGCAACTTCAGCGCCACAGCCGTTTTCACATAGCCCTCAATGCAAAGGCTCTAGACGCAAATATTGGTGTGAGAGCTAATTCTATGAAGGAAATACTGCATGTTGGTGAAGGGCATATTGAAGAAGGATCAGCTGAGTGGTTCTTGTGGGAGAACAACTCCTTTTGGCTCACTAACTTCACACACCATCAGGCTTCCAAGCAGCTCTCAAGGAAACTCAGTTTTCACAGTCTATGCTTAGTGCCCTTTGAGTGCATTATCTAGGAATGAACCTGGTAGAGCATCCCACACAAACGAATGCTCCACATGCGGGTTTCACATGCCACCAACTCCACATTCACAGGCAACTTCAGCGCCACAGCGATTTTCAGATAGCCCTCAATACAAAGGCTCTAGACGCAAATATTGGTGTGAGAGCTAATTCAATCAAGGAAACACTGCATGTTGGTGAAGGGCATATTGAAGAAGGATCAGCCGAGTGGTTCTTGTGGGAGAACAACTCCATTTGGCTCACTAACTTCACACACCATCAGGCTTCCAAGCAGCTCTCAAGGAAACTCAGTTTTCACGCTCTATGTTTAGTGCCCTTTGAGTGCATTATCTAGGAATGAACCTGGTAGAGCATCCCACACAAACGAATGCTCCACATGCGGGTTTCACATGCCACCAACTCCACATTCACAGGCAACTTCAGCGCCACAGCCGTTTTCAGATAGCCCTCAATGCAAAGGCTCTAGACGCAAATATTGGTGTGAGAGCTAATTCAATCAAGGAAACACTGCATGTTGGTGAAGGGCATATTGAAGAAAGATCAGCTGAGTGGTTCTTGTGAGAGAACAACTCCATTTGGCTCACTAACTTCACACACCATCAGGCTTCCAAGCAGTTCTCAAGGAAACTCAGTTTTCACACTCTATGCTTAGTGCCCTTTGAGTGCATTATCTAGGGATGAACCTGGTAGAGCATCCCACACAAACGAATGCTCCACATGCGGGTTTCACATGCCACCAACTCCACATTCACAGGCAACTTCAGCGCACAGCCGTTTTCAGATAGCCCTCAATGCAAAGGCTCTAGACGCAAATATTGGTGTGAGAGCTAATTCCATCAAGGAAACACTGCATGTTGGTGAAGGGCATATTGAAGAAGGATCAGCCGAGTGGTTCTTGTGGAGAACAACTCCTTTTGGCTCACTAACTTCACACACCATCAGGCTTCCAAGCAGCTCTCAAGGAAACTCAGTTTTCACACTCTATGCTTAGTGCCCTTTGTATGGCTAGGACTGAAATGAACCTGGTAGAGCATCCCACACAAACGAATGCTCCACATGCGGGTTTCACATGCCACCAACTCCACATTCACAGGCAACTTCAGCACCACAGCCGTTTTCAGATATCCCTCAATGCAAAGGCTCTAGACGCAAATATTGGTGTGAGAGCTAATTCAATCAAGGAAACACTGCATGTTGGTGAAGGGCATATTGAAGAAGGATCAGCCGAGTGGTTCTTGTGGGAGAACAACTCCATTTGGCTCACTAACTTTCACACACCATCAGGCTTCCAAGCAGCTCTCAAGGAAACTCAGTTTTCACGCTCTAAGTTTAGTGCCCTTTGAGTGCATTATCTAGGAATGAACCTGGTAGAGCATCCCACACAAACGAATGCTCCACATGCGGGTTTCACATGCCACCAACTCCACATTCACAGGCAACTTCAGCGCCACAGCCGTTTTCAGATAGCCCTCAATGCAAAGGCTCTAGACGCAAATATTGGTGTGAGAGCTAATTCAATGAAGGAAACACTGCATGTTGGTGAAGGGCATATTGAAGAAGGATCAGCCGAGTGGTTCTTGTGGGAGAACAACTCCATTTGGCTCACTAACTTCACACACCATCAGGCTTCCAAGCAGCTCTCAAGGAAACTCAGTTTTCACACTCTATGCTTAGTGCCCTTTGAGTGCATTATCTAGGAATGAACCTGGTAGAGCATCCCACACAAACGAATGCTCCACATGCGGGTTTCACATGCCACCAACTCCACATTCACAGGCAACTTCAGAGCCACAGCCGTTTTCAGATAGCCCTCAATGCAAAGGCTCTAGACGCAAATATTGGTGTGAGAGCTAATTCAATCAAGGAAACACTGCATGTTGGTGAAGGGCATATTGAAGAAGGATCAGCAAAGTGGTTCTTGTGGGAGAACAACTCCATTTGGCTCACTAACTTCACACACCATCAGGCTTCCAAACAGCTCTCAAGGAAACTCAGTTTTCACACTCTATGCTTAGTGCCCTTTGTATGGGGAGGACTGAAATGAACCTGGTAGAGCATCCCACAGAAACGCATGCTCCACATGCGGGTTTCACATGCCACCAACTCCACATTCACAGGCAACTTCAGCGCCACAGCCGTTTTCAGATAGCCCTCAATGCAAAGGCTCTAGACGCAAATATTGGTGTGAGAGCTAATTCAATCAAGGAAACACTGCATGTTGGTGAAGGGCATATTGAAGAAGGATCAGCCGAGTGGTTCTTGTGGGAGAACAACTCCATTTGGCTCACTAACTTCACACACCATCAGGCTTCCAAGCAGCTCTCAAGGAAACTCAGTTTTCACGATCTATGTTTAGTGCCCTTTGAGTGCATTATCTAGGAATGAACCTGGTAGAGCATCCCACACAAACGAATGCTCCACATGCGGGTTTCACATGCCACCAACTCCACATTCACAGGCAACTTCAGCGCCACAGCCGTTTTCAGATAGCCCTCAATGCAAAGGCTCTAGACGCAAATATTGGTGTGAGAGCTAATTCAATCAAGGAAATACTGCATGTTGGTGAAGGGCATATTGAAGAAGGATCAGCTGAGTGGTTCTTGTGGGACAACAACTCCATTTGGATCACTAACTTCACACAAAATCAGGCTTCCAAGCAGCTCTCAAGGAAACTCAGTTTTCACAGTCTATGCTTAGTGCCCTTTGAGTGCATTATCTAGGAATGAACCTGGTAGAGCATCCCACACAAACGAATGCTCCACATGCGGGTTTCACATGCCACCAACTCCACATTCACAGGCAACTTCAGCGCCACAGCCATTTTCAGATAGCCCTCAATGCAAAGGCTCTAGACGCAAATATTGGTGTGAGAGCTAATTCAATCAAGGAAACACTGCATGTTGGTGAAGGGCATATTGAAGAAGGATCAGCCGAGTGGTTCTTGTGGGAGAACAACTCCATTTGGCTCACTAACTTCACACACCATCAGGCTTCCAAGCAGCGCTCCAGGAAACTCAGTTTTCACGATCTATGTTTAGTGCCCTTTGAGTGCATTATCTAGGAATGAACCTGGTAGAGCATCCCACACAAACGAATGCTCCACATGCGGGTTTCACATGCCACCAACTCCACATTCACAGGCAACTTCAGCGCCACAGCCGTTTTCAGATAGCACTCAATGCAAAGGCTCTAGACGCAAATATTGGTGTGAGAGCTAATTCAATCAAGGAAACACTGCATGTTGGTGAAGGGCATATTGAAGAAGGATCAGCCGAGTGGTTCTTGTGGGAGAACAACTCCATTTGGCTCACTAACTTCACACACCATCAGGCTTCCAAGCAGCTCTCAAGGAAACTCAGTTTTCACGATCTATGTTTAGTGCCCTTTGAGTGCATTATCTAGGAATGAACCTGGTAGAGCATCGCACACAAACGAATGCTCCACATGAGGGTTTCACATGCCACCAACTCCACATTCACAGGCAACTTCAGCGCCACAGCCGTTTTCACATAGCCCTCAATGCAAAGGCTCTAGACGCAAATATTGGTGTGAGAGCTAATTCAATGAAGGAAATACTGCATGTTGGTGAAGGGCATATTGAAGAAGGATCAGCTGAGTGGTTCTTGTGGAGAACAACTCCATTTGGCTCACTAACTTCACACACCATCAGGCTTCCAAGCAGCTCTCAAGGAAACTCCGTTTTCACAGTCTATGCTTAGTGCCCTTTGAGTGCATTATCTAGGAATGAACCTGGTAGAGCATCCCACACAAAGGAATGCTCCACATGCGGGTTTCACATGCCACCAACTCCACATTCACAGGCAACTTCAGCGCCACAGCGATTTTCAGATAGCCCTCAATGCAAAGGCTCTAGACGCAAATATTGGTGTGAGAGCTAATTCAATCAAGGAAACACTGCATGTTGGTGAAGGGCATATTGAAGAAGGATCAGCCGAGTGGTTCTTGTGGGAGAACAACTCCATTTGGCTCACTAACTTCACACACCCTCAGGCTTCCAAGCAGCTCTCAAGGAAACTCAGTTTTCACGCTCTATGTTTAGTGCCCTTTGAGTGCATTATCTAGGAATGAACCTGGTAGAGCATCGCACACAAACGAATGCTCCACATGCGGGTTTCACATGCCACCAACTCCACATTCACAGGCAACTTCAGAGCCACAGCCGTTTTCAGATAGCCCTCAATGCAAAGGCTCTAGACGCAAATATTGGTGTGAGAGCTAATTCAATCAAGGAAACACTGCATGTTGGTGAAGGGCATATTGAAGAAGGATCAGCAAAGTGGTTCTTGTGGGAGAACAACTCCATTTGGCTCACTAACTTCACACACCATCAGGCTTCCAAACAGCTCTCAAGGAAACTCAGTTTTCACACTCTATGCTTAGTGCCCTTTGTATGGGGAGGACTGAAATGAACCTGGTAGAGCATCCCACAGAAACGCATGCTCCACATGCGGGTTTCACATGCCACCAACTCCACATTCACAGGCAACTTCAGCGCCACAGCCGTTTTCAGATAGCCCTCAATGCAAAGGCTCTAGACGCAAATATTGGTGTGAGAGCTAATTCAATCAAGGAAACACTGCATGTTGGTGAAGGGCATATTGAAGAAGGATCAGCCGAGTGGTTCTTGTGGGAGAACAACTCCATTTGGCTCACTAACTTCACACACCATCAGGCTTCCAAGCAGCTCTCAAGGAAACTCAGTTTTCACGATCTATGTTTAGTGCCCTTTGAGTGCATTATCTAGGAATGAACCTGGTAGAGCATCCCACACAAACGAATGCTCCACATGCGGGTTTCACATGCCACCAACTCCACATTCACAGGCAACTTCAGCGCCACAGCCGTTTCAGATAGCCCTCAATGCAAAGGCTCTAGACGCAAATATTGGTGTGAGAGCTAATTCAATCAAGGAAATACTGCATGTTGGTGAAGGGCATATTGAAGAAGGATCAGCCGAGTGGTTCTTGTGGGGAGAACAACTCCATTTGGATCACTAACTTCACACAAAATCAGGCTTCCAAGCAGCTCTCAAGGAAACTCAGTTTTCACAGTCTATGCTTAGTGCCCTTTGAGTGCATTATCTAGGAATGAACCTGGTAGAGCATCCCACACAAACGAATGCTCCACATGAGGGTTTCACATGCCACCAACTCCACATTCACAGGCAACTTCAGCGCCACAGCCGTTTTCACATAGCCCTCAATGCAAAGGCTCTAGACGCAAATATTGGTGTGAGAGCTAATTCAATGAAGGAAATACTGCATGTTGGTGAAGGGCATATTGAAGAAGGATCAGCTGAGTGGTTCTTGTGGGAGAACAACTCCATTTGGCTCACTAACTTCACACACCATCAGGCTTCCAAGCAGCTCTCAAGGAAACTCAGTTTTCACAGTCTATGCTTAGTGCCCTTTGAGTGCATTATCTAGGAATGAACCTGGTAGAGCATCCCACACAAAGGAATGCTCCACATGCGGGTTTCACATGCCACCAACTCCACATTCACAGGCAACTTCAGCGCCACAGCGATTTTCAGATAGCCCTCAATGCAAAGGCTCTAGACGCAAATATTGGTGTGAGAGCTAATTCAATCAAGGAAACACTGCATGTTGGTGAAGGGCATATTGAAGAAGGATCAGCCGAGTGGTTCTTGTGGGAGAACAACTCCATTTGGCTCACTAACTTCACACACCCTCAGGCTTCCAAGCAGCTCTCAAGGAAACTCAGTTTTCACGCTCTATGTTTAGTGCCCTTTGAGTGCATTATCTAGGAATGAACCTGGTAGAGCATCGCACACAAACGAATGCTCCACATGCGGGTTTCACATGCCACCAACTCCACATTCACAGGCAACTTCAGAGCCACAGCCGTTTTCAGATAGCCCTCAATGCAAAGGCTCTAGACGCAAATATTGGTGTGAGAGCTAATTCAATCAAGGAAACACTGCATGTTGGTGAAGGGCATATTGAAGAAGGATCAGCAAAGTGGTTCTTGTGGGAGAACAACTCCATTTGGCTCACTAACTTCACACACCATCAGGCTTCCAAACAGCTCTCAAGGAAACTCAGTTTTCACACTCTATGCTTAGTGCCCTTTGTATGGGGAGGACTGAAGGTGAATGACCTGGTAGAGCATCCCACAGAAACGCATGCTCCACATGCGGGTTTCACATGCCACCAACTCCACATTCACAGGCAACTTCAGCGCCACAGCCGTTTTCAGATAGCCCTCAATGCAAAGGCTCTAGATGCAAATATTGGTGTGAGAGCTAATTCAATCAAGGAAACACTGCATGTTGGTGAAGGGCATATTGAAGAAGGATCAGCCGAGTGGTTCTTGTGGGAGAACAACTCCATTTGGCTCACTAACTTCACACACCATCAGGCTTCCAAGCAGCTCTCAAGGAAACTCAGTTTTCACACTCTATGTTTAGAGCCCTTTGAGTGCATTATCTAGGAATGAACCTGGTAGAGCATCCCACACAAACGAATGCTCCACATGCGGGTTTCACATGCCACCAACTCCACATTCACAGGCAACTTCAGCGCCACAGCCGTTTTCAGATAGCCCTCAATGCAAAGGCTCTAGACGCAAATATTGGTGTGAGAGCTAATTCAATCAAGGAAACACTGCATGTTGGTGAAGGGCATATTGAAGAAGGATCAGCCGAGTGGTTCTTGTGGGAGAACAACTCCATTTGGCTCACTAACTTCACACACCATCAGGCTTCCAAGCAGCTCTCAAGGAAACTCAGTTTTCACGATCTATGTTTAGTGCCCTTTGAGTGCATTATCTAGGAATGAACCTGGTAGAGCATCCCACACAAACGAATGCTCCACATGCGGGTTTCACATGCCACCAACTCCACATTCACAGGCAACTTCAGCGCCACAGCCGTTTTCAGATAGCCCTCAATGCAAAGGCTCTAGACGCAAATATTGGTGTGAGAGCTAATTCAATCAAGGAAATACTGCATGTTGGTGAAGGGCATATTGAAGAAGGATCAGCCGAGTGGTTCTTGTGGAGAACAACTCCATTTGGATCACTAACTTCACACAAAATCAGGCTTCCAAGCAGCTCTCAAGGAAACTCAGTTTTCACAGTCTATGCTTAGTGCCCTTTGAGTGCATTATCTAGGAATGAACCTGGTAGAGCATCCCACACAAACGAATGCTCCACATGCGGGTTTCACATGCCACCAACTCCACATTCACAGGCAACTTCAGCGCCACAGCCATTTTCAGATAGCCCTCAATGCAAAGGCTCTAGACGCAAATATTGGTGTGAGAGCTAATTCAATCAAGGAAACACTGCATGTTGGTGAAGGGCATATTGAAGAAGGATCAGCCGAGTGGTTCTTGTGGGAGAACAACTCCATTTGGCTCACTAACTTCACACACCATCAGGCTTCCAAGCAGCGCTCCAGGAAACTCAGTTTTCACGATCTATGTTTAGTGCCCTTTGAGTGCATTATCTAGGAATGAACCTGGTAGAGCATCCCACACAAACGAATGCTCCACATGCGGGTTTCACATGCCACCAACTCCACATTCACAGGCAACTTCAGCGCCACAGCCGTTTTCAGATAGCACTCAATGCAAAGGCTCTAGACGCAAATATTGGTGTGAGAGCTAATTCAATCAAGGAAACACTGCATGTTGGTGAAGGGCATATTGAAGAAGGATCAGCCGAGTGGTTCTTGTGGGAGAACAACTCCATTTGGCTCACTAACTTCACACACCATCAGGCTTCCAAGCAGCTCTCAAGGAAACTCAGTTTTCACGCTCTATGTTTAGTGCCCTTTGAGTGCATTATCTAGGAATGAACCTGGTAGAGCATCCCACACAAACGAATGCTCCACATGCGGGTTTCACATGCCACCAACTCCACATTCACAGGCAACTTCAGCGCCACAGCCGTTTTCACATAGCCCTCAATGCAAAGGCTCTAGACGCAAATATTGGTGTGAGAGCTAATTCAATGAAGGAAATACTGCATGTTGGTGAAGGGCATATTGAAGAAGGATCAGCTGAGTGGTTCTTGTGGGAGAACAACTCCATTTGGCTCACTAACTTCACACACCATCAGGCTTCCAAGCAGCTCTCAAGGAAACTCAGTTTTCACAGTCTATGCTTAGTGCCCTTTGAGTGCATTATCTAGGAATGAACCTGGTAGAGCATCCCACACAAACGAATGCTCCACATGCGGGTTTCACATGCCACCAACTCCACATTCACAGGCAACTTCAGCGCCCCAGCGATTTTCAGATAGCCCTCAATGCAAAGGCTCTAGACGCAAATATTGGTGTGAGAGCTAATTCAATCAAGGAAACACTGCATGTTGGTGAAGGGCATATTGAAGAAGGATCAGCCGAGTGGTTCTTGTGGGAGAACAACTCCATTTGGCTCACTAACTTCACACACCCTCAGGCTTCCAAGCAGCTCTCAAGGAAACTCAGTTTTCACGCTCTATGTTTAGTGCCCTTTGAGTGCATTATCTAGGAATGAACCTGGTAGAGCATCGCACACAAACGAATGCTCCACATGCGGGTTTCACATGCCACCAACTCCACATTCACAGGCAACTTCAGCGCCACAGCCGTTTTCAGATAGCCCTCAATGCAAAGGCTCTAGACGCAAATATTGGTGTGAGAGCTAATTCAATCAAGGAAACACTGCATGTTGGTGAAGGGCATATTGAAGAAGGATCAGCTGAGTGGTTCTTGTGAGAGAACAACTCCATTTGGCTCACTAACTTCACACACCATCAGGCTTCCAAGCAGTTCTCAAGGAAACTCAGTTTTCACACTCTATGCTTAGTGCCCTTTGAGTTCATTATCTAGGAATGAACCTGGTAGAGCATCCCACACAAACGAATGCTCCACATGCGGGTTTCACATGCCACCAACTCCACATTCACAGGCAACTTCAGCGCCACAGCCGTTTTCAGATAGCCCTCAATGCAAAGGCTCTGGACGCAAATATTGGTGTGAGAGCTAATTCCATCAAGGAAACACTGCATGTTGGTGAAGGGCATATTGAAGAAGGATCAGCCGAGTGGTTCTTGTGGGAGAACAACTCCATTTGGCTCACTAACTTCACACACCATCAGGCTTCCAAGCAGCTCTCAAGGAAACTCAGTTTCCACACTCTATGCTTAGTGCCCTTTGTATGGCTAGGACTGAAATTAACCTGGTAGAGCATCCCACACAAACGAATGCTCCACATGCGGGTTTCACATGCCACCAACTCCACATTCACAGGCAACTTCAGCACCACAGCCGTTTTCACATAGCCCTCAATGCAAAGGCTCTAGACGCAAATATTGGTGTGAGAGCTAATTCAATCAAGGAAACACTGCATGTTGGTGAAGGGCATATTGAAGAAGGATCAGCCGAGTGGTTCTTGTGGGAGAACAACTCCATTTGGCTCACTAACTTCACACACCATCAGGCTTCCAAGCAGCTCTCAAGGAAACTCAGTTTTCACACTCTATGTTTAGAGCCCTTTGAGTGCATTATCTAGGAATGAACCTGGTAGAGCATCCCACACAAACGAATGCTCCACATGCGGGTTTCACATGCCACCAACTCCACATTCACAGGCAACTTCAGCGCCACAGCCGTTTTCAGATAGCCCTCAATGCAAAGGCTCTAGACGCAAATATTGGTGTGAGAGCTAATTCAATCAAGGAAACACTGCATGTTGGTGAAGGGCATATTGAAGAAGGATCAGCCGAGTGGTTCTTGTGGGAGAACAACTCCATTTGGCTCACTAACTTCACACACCATCAGGCTTCCAAGCAGCTCTCAAGGAAACTCAGTTTTCACGATCTATGTTTAGTGCCCTTTGAGTGCATTATCTAGGAATGAACCTGGTAGAGCATCCCACACAAACGAATGCTCCACATGCGGGTTTCACATGCCACCAACTCCACATTCACAGGCAACTTCAGCGCCACAGCCGTTTTCAGATAGCCCTCAATGCAAAGGCTCTAGACGCAAATATTGGTGTGAGAGCTAATTCAATCAAGGAAATACTGCATGTTGGTGAAGGGCATATTGAAGAAGGATCAGCTGAGTGGTTCTTGTGGGAGAACAACTCCATTTGGATCACTAACTTCACACAAAATCAGGCTTCCAAGCAGCTCTCAAGGAAACTCAGTTTTCACAGTCTATGCTTAGTGCCCTTTGAGTGCATTATCTAGGAATGAACCTGGTAGAGCATCCCACACAAACGAATGCTCCACATGCGGGTTTCACATGCCACCAACTCCACATTCACAGGCAACTTCAGCGCCACAGCCATTTTCAGATAGCCCTCAATGCAAAGGCTCTAGACGCAAATATTGGTGTGAGAGCTAATTCAATCAAGGAAACACTGCATGTTGGTGAAGGGCATATTGAAGAAGGATCAGCCGAGTGGTTCTTGTGGGAGAACAACTCCATTTGGCTCACTAACTTCACACACCATCAGGCTTCCAAGCAGCGCTCCAGGAAACTCAGTTTTCACGATCTATGTTTAGTGCCCTTTGAGTGCATTATCTAGGAATGAACCTGGTAGAGCATCCCACACAAACGAATGCTCCACATGCGGGTTTCACATGCCACCAACTCCACATTCACAGGCAACTTCAGCGCCACAGCCGTTTTCAGATAGCACTCAATGCAAAGGCTCTAGACGCAAATATTGGTGTGAGAGCTAATTCAATCAAGGAAACACTGCATGTTGGTGAAGGGCATATTGAAGAAGGATCAGCCGAGTGGTTCTTGTGGGAGAACAACTCCATTTGGCTCACTAACTTCACACACCATCAGGCTTCCAAGCAGCTCTCAAGGAAACTCAGTTTTCACAGTCTATGCTTAGTGCCCTTTGAGTGCATTATCTAGGAATGAACCTGGTAGAGCATCCCACACAAACGAATGCTCCACATGCGGGTTTCACATGCCACCAACTCCACATTCACAGGCAACTTCAGCGCCACAGTGATTTTCAGATAGCCCTCAATGCAAAGGCTCTAGACGCAAATATTGGTGTGAGAGCTAATTCAATCAAGGAAACACTGCATGTTGGTGAAGGGCATATTGAAGAAGGATCAGCCGAGTGGTTCTTGTGGGAGAACAACTCCATTTGGCTCACTAACTTCACACACCCTCAGGCTTCCAAGCAGCTCTCAAGGAAACTCAGTTTTCACGCTCTATGTTTAGTGCCCTTTGAGTGCATTATCTAGGAATGAACCTGGTAGAGCATCCCACACAAACGAATGCTCCACATGCGGGTTTCACATGCCACCAACTCCACATTCACAGGCAACTTCAGCGCCACAGCCGTTTTCAGATAGCACTCAATGCAAAGGCTCTAGACGCAAATATTGGTGTGAGAGCTAATTCAATCAAGGAAACACTGCATGTTGGTGAAGGGCATATTGAAGAAGGATCAGCCGAGTGGTTCTTGTGGGAGAACAACTCCATTTGGCTCACTAACTTCACACACCATCAGGCTTCCAAGCAGCTCTCAAGGAAACTCAGTTTTCACGCTCTATGTTTAGTGCCCTTTGAGTGCATTATCTAGGAATGAACCTGGTAGAGCATCCCACACAAACGAATGCTCCACATGCGGGTTTCACATGCCACCAACTCCACATTCACAGGCAACTTCAGCGCCACAGCCGTTTTCACATAGCCCTCAATGCAAAGGCTCTAGACGCAAATATTGGTGTGAGAGCTAATTCAATCAAGGAAACACTGCATGTTGGTGAAGGGCATATTGAAGAAGGATCAGCTGAGTGGTTCTTGTGGGAGAACAACTCCATTTGGCTCACTAACTTCACACACCATCAGGCTTCCAAGCAGCTCTCAAGGAAACTCAGTTTTCACAGTCTATGCTTAGTGCCCTTTGAGTGCATTATCTAGGAATGAACCTGGTAGAGCATCCCACACAAACGAATGCTCCACATGCGGGTTTCACATGCCACCAACTCCACATTCACAGGCAACTTCAGCGCCACAGCGATTTTCAGATAGCCCTCAATGCAAAGGCTCTAGACGCAAATATTGGTGTGAGAGCTAATTCAATCAAGGAAACACTGCATGTTGGTGAAGGGCTTATTGAAGAAGGATCAGCCGAGTGGTTCTTGTGGGAGAACAACTCCATTTGGCTCACTAACTTCACACACCCTCAGGCTTCCAAGCAGCTCTCAAGGAAACTCAGTTTTCACGCTCTATGTTTAGTGCCCTTTGAGTGCATTATCTAGGAATGAACCTGGTAGAGCATCGCACACAAACGAATGCTCCACATGCGGGTTTCACATGCCACCAACTCCACATTCACAGGCAACTTCAGCGCCACAGCCGTTTTCAGATAGCCCTCAATGCAAAGGCTCTAGACGCAAATATTGGTGTGAGAGCTAATTCAATCAAGGAAACACTGCATGTTGGTGAAGGGCATATTGAAGAAGGATCAGTTGAGTGGTTCTTGTGAGAGAACAACTCCATTTGGCTCACTAACTTCATACACCATCAGGCTTCCAAGCAGTTCTCAAGGAAACTCAGTTTTCACACTCTATGCTTAGTGCCCTTTGAGTTCATTATCTAGGAATGAACCTGGTAGAGCATCCCACACAAACGAATGCTCCACATGCGGGTTTCACATGCCACCAACTCCACATTCACAGGCAACTTCAGCGCCACAGCCGTTTTCAGATAGCCCTCAATGCAAAGGCTCTGGACGCAAATATTGGTGTGAGAGCTAATTCCATCAAGGAAACACTGCATGTTGGTGAAGGGCATATTGAAGAAGGATCAGCCGAGTGGTTCTTGTGGGAGAACAACTCCATTTGGCTCACTAACTTCACACACCATCAGGCTTCCAAGCAGCTCTCAAGGAAACTCAGTTTTCACGCTCTAAGTTTAGTGCCCTTTGAGTGCATTATCTAGGAATGAACCTGGTAGAGCATCCCACACAAACGAATGCTCCACATGCGGGTTTCACATGCCACCAACTCCACATTCACAGGCAACTTCAGCGCCACAGCCGTTTTCAGATAGCCCTCAATGCAAAGGCTCTAGACGCAAATATTGGTGTGAGAGCTAATTCAATGAAGGAAATACTGCATGTTGGTGAAGGGCATATTGAAGAAGGATCAGCTGAGTGGTTCTTGTGGGAGAACAACTCCATTTGGCTCACTAACTTCACACACCATCAGGCTTCCAAGCAGCTCTCAAGGAAACTCAGTTTTCACACTCTATGCTTAGTGCCCTTTGTATGGGTAGGACTGAAATGAACCTGGTAGAGCATCCCACACAAACGAATGCTCCACATGCGGGTTTCACATGCCACCAACTCCACATTCACAGACAGCTTCAGCGCCACAGCCGTTTTCAGATAGCCCTCAATGCAAAGGCTCTAGACGCAAATATTGGTGTGAGAGCTAATTCAATCAAGGAAACACTGCATGTTGGTGAAGGGCATATTGAAGAAGGATCAGCCGAGTGGTTCTTGTGGGAGAACAACTCCATTTGGCTCACTAACTTCACACACCATCAGGCTTCCAAGCAGCTCTCAAGGAAACTCAGTTTTTACACTCTATGCTTAGTGCCCTTTGAGTGCATTATCTAGGAATGAACCTGGTAGAGCATCCCACACAAACGAATGCTCCACATGCGGGTTTCACATGCCACCAACTCCACATTCACAGGCAACTTCAGCGCCACAGTCGTTTTCAGATAGCCCTCAATGCAAAGGCTCTAGACGCAAATATTGGTGTGAGAGCTAATTCAATCAAGGAAACACTGCATGTTGGTGAAGGGCATATTGAAGAAGGATCAGCCGAGTGGTTCTTGTGGGAGAACAACTCCATTTGGCTCACTAACTTCACACACCATCAGGCTTCCAAGCAGCTCTCAAGGAAACTCAGTTTTCACACTCTATGCTTAGTGCCCTTTGTATGGCTAGGACTGAAATGAACCTGGTAGAGCATCGCACACAAACGAATGCTCCACATGCGGGTTTCACATGCCACCAACTCCACATTCACAGGCAACTTCAGCGCCACAGCCGTTTTCACATAGCCCTCAATGCAAAGGCTCTAGACGCAAATATTGGTGTGAGAGCTAATTCAATCAAGGAAACACTGCATGTTGGTGAAGGGCATATTGAAGAAGGATCAGCCGAGTGGTTCTTGTGGGAGAACAACTCCATTTGGCTCACTAACTTCACACACCATCAGGCTTCCAAGCAGCTCTCAAGGAAACTCAGTTTTTACACTCTATGCTTAGTGCCCTTTGTGTGCATTATCTAGGAATGAACCTGGTAGAGCATCCCACACAAACGAATGCTCCACATGCGGGTTTCACATGCCACCAACTCCACATTCACAGGCAACTTCAACGCCACAGCCGTTTTCAGATAGCCCTCAATGCAAAGGCTCTAGACGCAAATATTGGTGTGAGAGCTAATTCAATCAAGGAAACACTGCATGTTGATGAAGGGCATATTGAAGAAGGATCAGCCGAGTGGTTCTTGTGGGAGAACAACTCCATTTGGCTCACTAACTTCACACACCATCAGGCTTCCAAGCAGCTCTCAAGGAAACTCAGTTTTCACACTCTATGCTTAGTGCCCTTTGTATGGCTAGGACTGAAATGAAGCTTGGTCAGCATCCCACACAAACGAATGCTCCACATGCGGGTTTCACATGCCACCAACTCCACATTCACAGGCAACTTCAGCGCCACAGCCGTTTTCAGATAGCCCTCAATGCAAAGGCTCTAGACGCAAATATTGGTGTGAGAGCTAATTCAATCAAGGAAACACTGCATGTTGGTGAAGGGCATATTGAAGAAGGATCAGCCGAGTGGTTCTTGTGGGAGAACAACTCCATTTGGCTCACTAACTTCACACACCATCAGGCTTCCAAGCAGCTCTCAAGGAAACTCAGTTTTCACACTCTATGCTTAGTGCCCTTTGTATGGCTAGGACTGAAATGAACCTGGTAGAGCATCGCACACAAACGAATGCTCCACATGCAGGTTTCACATGCCACCAACTCCACATTCACAGGCAACTTCAGCACCACAGCCGTTTTCAGATAGCCCTCAATGCAAAGGCTCTAGACGCAAATATTGGTGTGAGAGCTAATTCAATCAAGGAAACACTGCATGTTGGTGAAGGGCATATTGAAGAAGGATCAGCCGAGTGGTTCTTGTGGGAGAACAACTCCATTTGGCTCACTAACTTCACACACCATCAGGCTTCCAAGCAGCTCTCAAGGAAACTCAGTTTTTACACTCTATGCTTAGTGCCCTTTGTGTGCATTATCTAGGAATGAACCTGGTAGAGCATCCCACACAAACGAATGCTCCACATGCGGGTTTCACATGCCACCAACTCCACATTCACAGGCAACTTCAACGCCACAGCCGTTTTCAGATAGCCCTCAATGCAAAGGCTCTAGACGCAAATATTGGTGTGAGAGCTAATTCAATCAAGGAAACACTGCATGTTGATGAAGGGCATATTGAAGAAGGATCAGCCGAGTGGTTCTTGTGGGAGAACAACTCCATTTGGCTCACTAACTTCACACACCATCAGGCTTCCAAGCAGCTCTCAAGGAAACTCAGTTTTCACACTCTATGCTTAGTGCCCTTTGAGTGCATTATCTAGGAATGAACCTGGTAGAGCATCCCACACAAACGAATGCTCCACATGCGGGTTTCACATGCCACCAACTCCACATTCACAGGCAACTTCAGCGCCACAGCCGTTTTCAGATAGCCCTCAATGCAAAGGCTCTAGACGCAAATATTGGTGTGAGAGCTAATTCAATCAAGGAAACACTGCATGTTGGTGAAGGGCATATTGAAGAAGGATCAGCCGAGTGGTTCTTGTGGGAGAACAACTCCATTTGGCTCACTAACTTCACACACCATCAGGCTTCCAAGCAGCTCTCAAGGAAACTCAGTTTCCACACTCTATGCTTAGTGCCCTTTGAGTGCATTATCTAGGAATGAACCTGGTAGAGCATCCCACACAAACGAATGCTCCACATGCGGGTTTCACATGCCACCAACTCCACATTCACAGGCAACTTCAGCGCCACAGCCGTTTTCAGATAGCCCTCAATGCAAAGGCTCTAGACGCAAATATTGGTGTGAGAGCTAATTCAATCAAGGAAACACTGCATGTTGGTGAAGGGCATATTGAAGAAGGATCAGCCGAGTGGTTCTTGTGGGAGAACAACTCCATTTGGCTCACTAACTTCACACACCATCAGGCTTCCAAGCAGCTCTCAAGGAAACTCAGTTTTCACACTCTATGCTTAGTGCCCTTTGTATGGCTAGAACTGAAATGAAGCTTGGTCAGCATCCCACACAAACGAATGCTCCACATGCGGGTTTCACATGCCACCAACTCCACATTCACAGGCAACTTCAGCGCCACAGCCGTTTTCAGATAGCCCTCAATGCAAAGGCTCTAGACGCAAATATTGGTGTGAGAGCTAATTCAATCAAGGAAACACTGCATGTTGGTGAAGGGCATATTGAAGAAGGATCAGCCGAGTGGTTCTTGTGGGAGAACAACTCCATTTGGCTCACTAACTTCACACACCATCAGGCTTCCAAGCAGCTCTCAAGGAAACTCAGTTTCCACACTCTATGCTTAGTGCCCTTTGAGTGCATTATCTAGGAATGAACCTGGTAGAGCATCCCACACAAACGAATGCTCCACATGCGGGTTTCACATGCCACCAACTCCACATTCACAGGCAACTTCAGCGCCACAGCCGTTTTCAGATAGCCCTCAATGCAAAGGCTCTAGACGCAAATATTGGTGTGAGAGCTAATTCAATCAAGGAAACACTGCATGTTGGTGAAGGGCATATTGAAGAAGGATCAGCCGAGTGGTTCTTGTGGGAGAACAACTCCATTTGGCTCACTAACTTCACACACCATCAGGCTTCCAAGCAGCTCTCAAGGAAACTCAGTTTTCACACTCTATGCTTAGTGCCCTTTGTATGGCTAGGACTGAAATGAAGCTTGGTCAGCATCCCACACAAACGAATGCTCCACATGCGGGTTTCACATGCCACCAACTCCACATTCACAGGCAACTTCAGCGCCACAGCCGTTTTCAGATAGCCCTCAATGCAAAGGCTCTAGACGCAAATATTGGTGTGAGAGCTAATTCAATCAAGGAAACATTGCATGTTGGTGAAGGGCATATTGAAGAAGGATCAGCCGAGTGGTTCTTGTGGGAGAACAACTCCATTTGGCTCACTAACTTCACACACCATCAGGCTTCCAAGCAGCTCTCAAGGAAACTCAGTTTTCACACTCTATGCTTAGTGCCCTTTGTATGGCTAGGACTGAAATGAACCTGGTAGAGCATCGCACACAAACGAATGCTCCACATGCAGGTTTCACATGCCACCAACTCCACATTCACAGGCAACTTCAGCGCCACAGCCGTTTTCAGATAGCCCTCAATGCAAAGGCTCTAGACGCAAATATTGGTGTGAGAGCTAATTCAATCAAGGAAACACTGCATGTTGGTGAAGGGCATATTGAAGAAGGATCAGCCGAGTGGTTCTTGTGGGAGAACAACTCCATTTGGCTCACTAACTTCACACACCATCAGGCTTCCAAGCAGCTCTCAAGGAAACTCAGTTTTTACACTCTATGCTTAGTGCCCTTTGTGTGCATTATCTAGGAATGAACCTGGTAGAGCATCCCACACAAACGAATGCTCCACATGCGGGTTTCACATGCCACCAACTCCACATTCACAGGCAACTTCAACGCCACAGCCGTTTTCAGATAGCCCTCAATGCAAAGGCTCTAGACGCAAATATTGGTGTGAGAGCTAATTCAATCAAGGAAACACTGCATGTTGATGAAGGGCATATTGAAGAAGGATCAGCCGAGTGGTTCTTGTGGGAGAACAACTCCATTTGGCTCACTAACTTCACACACCATCAGGCTTCCAAGCAGCTCTCAAGGAAACTCAGGTTTCACACTCTATGCTTAGTGCCCTTTGTATGGGTAGGACTGAAATGAACCTGGTAGAGCATCGCACACAAACGAATGCTCCACATGCGGGTTTCACATGCCACCAACTCCACATTCACAGGCAACTTCAGCGCCATAGCCGTTTTCACATAGCCCTCAATGCAAAGGCTCTAGACGCAAATATTGGTGTGAGAGCTAATTCAATCAAGGAAACACTGCATGTTGGTGAAGGGCATATTGAAGAAGGATCAGCCGAGTGGTTCTTGTGGGAGAACAACTCCATTTGGCTCACTAACTTCACACACCATCAGGCTTCCAAGCAGCTCTCAAGGAAACTCAGTTTTCACACTCTATGCTTAGTGCCCTTTGTATGGGTAGGACTGAAATGAAGCTTGGTCAGCATCCCACACAAACGAATGCTCCACATGCGGGTTTCACATGCCACCAACTCCACATTCACAGGCAACTTCAGCGTCACAGCCGTTTTCAGATAGCCCTCAATGCAAAGGCTCTAGACGCAAATATTGGTGTGAGAGCTAATTCAATCAAGGAAACACTGCATGTTGGTGAAGGGCATATTGAAGAAGGATCAGCCGAGTGGTTCTTGTGGGAGAACAACTCCATTTGGCTCACTAACTTCACACACCATCAGGCTTCCAAGCAGCTCTCAAGGAAACTCAGTTTCCACACTCTATGCTTAGTGCCCTTTGAGTGCATTATCTAGGAATGAACCTGGTAGAGCATCGCACACAAACGAATGCTCCACATGCGGGTTTCACATGCCACCAACTCCACATTCACAGGCAACTTCAGCGCCACAGCCGTTTTCAGATAGCCCTCAATGCAAAGGCTCTAGACGCAAATATTGGTGTGAGAGCTAATTCAATCAAGGAAACACTGCATGTTGGTGAAGGGCATATTGAAGAAGGATCAGCCGAGTGGTTCTTGTGGGAGAACAACTCCATTTGGCTCACTAACTTCACACACCATCAGGCTTCCAAGCAGCTCTCAAGGAAACTCAGTTTTCACACTCTATGCTTAGTGCCCTTTGTATGGCTAGGACTGAAATGAAGCTTGGTCAGCATCCCACACAAACGAATGCTCCACATGCGGGTTTCACATGCCACCAACTCCACATTCACAGGCAACTTCAGCGCCACAGCCGTTTTCAGATAGCCCTCAATGCAAAGGCTCTAGACGCAAATATTGGTGTGAGAGCTAATTCAATCAAGGAAACATTGCATGTTGGTGAAGGGCATATTGAAGAAGGATCAGCCGAGTGGTTCTTGTGGGAGAACAACTCCATTTGGCTCACTAACTTCACACACCATCAGGCTTCCAAGCAGCTCTCAAGGAAACTCAGTTTTCACACTCTATGCTTAGTGCCCTTTGTATGGCTAGGACTAAATGAACCTGGTAGAGCATCGCACACAAACGAATGCTCCACATGCAGGTTTCACATGCCACCAACTCCACATTCACAGGCAACTTCAGCGCCACAGCCGTTTTCAGATAGCCCTCAATGCAAAGGCTCTAGACGCAAATATTGGTGTGAGAGCTAATTCAATCAAGGAAACACTGCATGTTGGTGAAGGGCATATTGAAGAAGGATCAGCCGAGTGGTTCTTGTGGGAGAACAACTCCATTTGGCTCACTAACTTCACACACCATCAGGCTTCCAAGCAGCTCTCAAGGAAACTCAGTTTTTACACTCTATCCTTAGTGCCCTTTGAGTGCATTATCTAGGAATGAACCTGGTAGAGCATCCCACACAAACGAATGCTCCACATGCGGGTTTCACATGCCACCAACTCCACATTCACAGGCAACTTCAACGCCACAGCCGTTTTCAGATAGCCCTCAATGCAAAGGCTCTAGACGCAAATATTGGTGTGAGAGCTAATTCAATCAAGGAAACACTGCATGTTGATGAAGGGCATATTGAAGAAGGATCAGCCGAGTGGTTCTTGTGGGAGAACAACTCCATTTGGCTCACTAACTTCACACACCATCAGGCTTCCAAGCAGCTCTCAAGGAAACTCAGTTTTCACACTCTATGCTTAGTGCCCTTTGTATGGGTAGGACTGAAATGAACCTGGTAGAGCATCGCACACAAACGAATGCTCCACATGCGGGTTTCACATGCCACCAACTCCACATTCACAGGCAACTTCAGCGCCATAGCCGTTTTCACATAGCCCTCAATGCAAAGGCTCTAGACGCAAATATTGGTGTGAGAGCTAATTCAATCAAGGAAACACTGCATGTTGGTGAAGGGCATATTGAAGAAGGATCAGCCGAGTGGTTCTTGTGGGAGAACAACTCCATTTGGCTCACTAACTTCACACACCATCAGGCTTCCAAGCAGCTCTCAAGGAAACTCAGTTTTCACACTCTATGCTTAGTGCCCTTTGTATGGGTAGGACTGAAATGAAGCTTGGTCAGCATCCCACACAAACGAATGCTCCACATGCGGGTTTCACATGCCACCAACTCCACATTCACAGGCAACTTCAGCGTCACAGCCGTTTTCAGATAGCCCTCAATGCAAAGGCTCTAGACGCAAATATTGGTGTGAGAGCTAATTCAATCAAGGAAACACTGCATGTTGGTGAAGGGCATATTGAAGAAGGATCAGCCGAGTGGTTCTTGTGGGAGAACAACTCCATTTGGCTCACTAACTTCACACACCATCAGGCTTCCAAGCAGCTCTCAAGGAAACTCAGTTTTCACACTCTATGCTTAGTGCCCTTTGAGTGCATTATCTAGGAATGAACTTGGTAGAGCATCCCACACAAACGAATGCTCCACATGAGGGTTTCACATGCCACCAACTCCACATTCACAGGCAACTTCAGCGCCACAGCCGTTTTCACATAGCCCTCAATGCAAAGGCTCTAGACGCAAATATTGGTGTGAGAGCTAATTCCATCAAGGAAACACTGCATGTTGGTGAAGGGCATATTGAAGAAGGATCAGCCGAGTGGATCTTGTGGGAGAACAACTCCATTTGGCTCACTAACGTCACACACCATCAGGCTTCCAAGCAGCTCTCAAGGAAACTCAGTTTTCACACTCTATGCTTAGTGCCCTTTGTATGCCTAGGACTGAAATGAACCTGGTAGAGCATCCCACACAAACGAATGCTCCACATGCGGGTTTCACATGCCACCAACTCCACATTCACAGGCAACTTCAGCGCCACAGCCGTTTTCACATAGCCCTCAATGCAAAGGCTCTAGACGCAAATATTGGTGTGAGAGCTAATTCAATCAAGGAAACACTGCATGTTGGTGAAGGGCATATTGAAGAAGGATCAGCCGAGTGGTTCTTGTGGGAGAACAACTCCATTTGGCTCACTAACTTCACACACCATCAGGCTTCCAAGCAGCTCTCAAGGAAACTCAGTTTTCACACTCTATGCTTAGTGCCCTTTGTATGCCTAGGACTGAAATGAACCTGGTAGAGCATCCCACACAAATGAATGCTCCACATGCGGGTTTCACATGCCACCAACTCCACATTCACAGGCAACTTCAGCGCCACAGCCGTTTTCAGATAGCCCTCAATGCAAAGGCTCTAGACGCAAATATTGGTGTGAGAGCTAATTCAATCAAGGAAACACTGCATGTTGGTGAAGGGCATATTGAAGAAGGATCAGCCAAGTGGTTCTTGTGGGAGAACAACTCCATTTGGCTCACTAACTTCACACACCATCAGGCTTCCAAGCAGCTCTCAAGGAAACTCAGTTTTCACACTCTATGCTTAGTGCCCTTTGTATGGCTAGGACTGAAATGAAGCTTGGTCAGCATCCCACACAAACGAATGCTCCACATGCGGGTTTCACATGCCACCAACTCCACATTCACAGGCAACTTCAGCGCCACAGCCGTTTTCACATAGCCCTCAATGCAAAGGCTCTAGACGCAAATATTGGTGTGAGAGCTAATTCAATCAAGGAAACACTGCATGTTGGTGAAGGGCATATTGAAGAAGGATCAGCAGAGTGGTTCTTGTGGGAGAACAACTCCATTTGGCTCACTAACTTCACACACCATCAGGCTTCCAAGCAGCTCTCAAGGAAACTCAGTTTTCACACTCTATGTTTAGTGCCTTTGAGTGCATTATCTAGGAATGAACCTGGTAGAGCATCCCACACAAACGAATGCTCCACATGCGGGTTTCACATGCCACCAACTCCACATTCACAGGCAACTTCAGCGCCACAGCCGTTTTCACATAGCCCTCAATGCAAAGGCTCTAGACGCAAATATTGGTGTGAGAGCTAATTCAATCAAGGAAACACTGCATGTTGGTGAAGGGCATATTGAAGAAGGATCAGCCGAGTGGTTCTTGTGGGAGAACAACTCCATTTGGCTCACTAACTTCACACACCATCAGGCTTCCAAGCAGCTCTCAAGGAAACTCAGTTTTCACACTCTATGCTTAGTGCCCTTTGTATGGCTAGGACTGAAATGAAGCTTGGTCAGCATCCCACACAAACGAATGCTCCACATGCGGGTTTCACATGCCACCAACTCCACATTCACAGGCAACTTCAGCGCCACAGCCGTTTTCAGATAGCCCTCAATGCAAAGGCTCTAGACGCAAATATTGGTGTGAGAGCTAATTCAATCAAGGAAACACTGCATGTTGGTGAAGGGCATATTGAAGAAGGATCAGCCGAGTGGTTCTTGTGGGAGAACAACTCCATTTGGCTCACTAACTTCACACACCATCAGGCTTCCAAGCAGCTCTCAAGGAAACTCAGTTTTCACACTCTATGCTTAGTGCCCTTTGTATGCCTAGGACTGAAATGAACCTGGTAGAGCATCCCACACAAATGAATGCTCCACATGCGGGTTTCACATGCCACCAACTCCACATTCACAGGCAACTTCAGCGCCACAGCCGTTTTCAGATAGCCCTCAATGCAAAGGCTCTAGACGCAAATATTGGTGTGAGAGCTAATTCAATCAAGGAAACACTGCATGTTGGTGAAGGGCATATTGAAGAAGGATCAGCCAAGTGGTTCTTGTGGGAGAACAACTCCATTTGGCTCACTAACTTCACACACCATCAGGCTTCCAAGCAGCTCTCAAGGAAACTCAGTTTTCACACTCTATGCTTAGTGCCCTTTGTATGGCTAGGACTGAAATGAAGCTTGGTCAGCATCCCACACAAACGAATGCTCCACATGCGGGTTTCACATGCCACCAACTCCACATTCACAGGCAACTTCAGCGCCACAGCCGTTTTCACATAGCCCTCAATGCAAAGGCTCTAGACGCAAATATTGGTGTGAGAGCTAATTCAATCAAGGAAACACTGCATGTTGGTGAAGGGCATATTGAAGAAGGATCAGCAGAGTGGTTCTTGTGGGAGAACAACTCCATTTGGCTCACTAACTTCACACACCATCAGGCTTCCAAGCAGCTCTCAAGGAAACTCAGTTTTCACACTCTATGTTTAGTGCCCTTTGAGTGCATTATCTAGGAATGAACCTGGTAGAGCATCCCACACAAACGAATGCTCCACATGCGGGTTTCACATGCCACCAACTCCACATTCACAGGCAACTTCAGCGCCACATCCGTTTTCACATAGCCCTCAATGCAAAGCCTCTAGACGCAAATATTGGTGTGAGAGCTAATTCAATCAAGGAAACACTGCATGTTGGTGAAGGGCATATTGAAGAAGGATCAGCCGAGTGGTTCTTGTGGGAGAACAACTCCATTTGGCTCACTAACTTCACACACCATCAGGCTTCCAAGCAGCTCTCAAGGAAACTCAGTTTTCACACTCTATGCTTAGTGCCCTTTGTATGGGTAGGACTGAAATGAACCTGGTAGAGCATCCCACACAAACGAATGCTCCACATGCGGGTTTCACATGCCACCAACTCCACATTCACAGGCAACTTCAGCGCCACAGCCGTTTTCAGATAGCCCTCAATGCAAAGGCTCTAGACGCAAATATTGGTGTGAGAGCTAATTCAATCAAGGAAACACTGCATGTTGGTGAAGGGCATATTGAAGAAGGATCAGCCGAGTGGTTCTTGTGGGAGAACAACTCCATTTGGCTCACTAACTTCACACACCATCAGGCTTCCAAGCAGCTCTCAAGGAAACTCAGTTTTCACACTCTATGCTTAGTGCCCTTTGTATGGCTAGGACTGAAATGAAGCTTGGTCAGCATCCCACACAAACGAATGCTCCACATGCGGGTTTCACATGCCACCAACTCCACATTCACAGGCAACTTCAGCGCCACAGCCGTTTTCACATAGCCCTCAATGCAAAGGCTCTAGACGCAAATATTGGTGTGAGAGCTAATTCAATTAAGGAAACACTGCATGTTGGTGAAGGGCATATTGAAGAAGGATCAGCCGAGTGATTCTTGTGGGAGAACAACTCCATTTGGCTCACTAACTTCACACACCATCAGGCTTCCAAGCAGCACTCAAGGAAACTCAGTTTTCACACTCTATGTTTAGTGCCCTTTGTGTGCATTATCTAGGAATGAACCTGGTAGAGCATCGCACACAAACGAATGCTCCACATGCGGGTTTCACATGCCACCAACTCCACATTCACAGGCAACTTCAGCGCCACAGCCGTTTTCAGATAGCCCTCAATGCAAAGGCTCTAGACGCAAATATTGGTGTGAGAGCTAATTCAATCAAGGAAACACTGCATGTTGGTGAAGGGCATATTGAAGAAGGATCAGCCGAGTGGTTCTTGTGGGAGAACAACTCCATTTGGCTCACTAACTTCACACACCATCAGGCTTCCAAGCAGCTCTCAAGGAAACTCAGTTTTCACACTCTATGCTTAGTGCCCTTTGAGTGCATTATCTAGGAATGACCTTGGTAGAGCATCCCACACAAACGAATGATCCACATGCGGGTTTCACATGCCACCAACTCCACATTCACAGGCAACTTCAGCGCCACAGCCGTTTTCAGATAGCCCTCAATGCAAAGGCTCTAGACGCAAATATTGGTGTGAGAGCTAATTCAATCAAGGAAACACTGCATGTTGGTGAAGGGCATATTGAAGAAGGATCAGCCGAGTGGTTCTTGTGGGAGAACAACTCCATTTGGCTCACTAACTTCACACACCATCAGGCTTCCAAGCAGCTCTCAAGGAAACTCAGTTTTCACACTCTATGCTTAGTGCACTTTGAGTGCATTATCTAGGAATGAACCTGGTAGAGCATCCCACATAAACGAATGCTCCACATGCGGGTTTCACATGCCACCAACTCCACATTTACAGGCAACTTCAGCGCCACAGCCGTTTTCAGATAGCCCTCAATGCAAAGACTCTAGACGCAAATATTGGTGTGAGAGCTAATTCAATCAAGGAAACACTGCATGTTGGTGAAGGGCATATTGAAGAAGGATCAGCCGAGTGGTTCTTGTGGGAGAACAACTCCATTTGGCTCACTAACTTCACACACCATCAGGCTTCCAAGCAGCTCTCAAGGAAACTCAGTTTTCACACTCTATGCTTAGTGCCCTTTGTATGCCTAGGACTGAAATGAAGCTTTGTCAGCATCCCACACAAACGAATGCTCCACATGCGGGTTTCACATGCCACCAACTCCACATTCACAGGCAACTTCAGCGCCACAGCCGTTTTCAGATAGCCCTCAATGCAAAGGCTCTAGACGCAAATATTGGTGTGAGAGCTAATTCAATCAAGGAAACACTGCATGTTGGTGAAGGGCATATTGAAGAAGGATCAGCCGAGTGGTTCTTGTGGGAGAACAACTCCATTTGGCTCACTAACTTCACACACCATCAGGCTTCCAAGCAGCACTCAAGGAAACTCAGTTTTCACACTCTATGTTTAGTGCCCTTTGTGTGCATTATCTAGGAATGAACCTGGTAGAGCATCGCACACAAACGAATGCTCCACATGCGGGTTTCACATGCCACCAACTCCACATTCACAGGCAACTTCAGCGCCACAGCCGTTTTCAGATAGCCCTCAATGCAAAGGCTCTAGACGCAAATATTGGTGTGAGAGCTACTTCAATCAAGGAAACACTGCATGTTGGTGAAGGGCATATTGAAGAAGGATCAGCCGAGTGGTTCTTGTGGGAGAACAACTCCATTTGGCTCACTAACTTCACACACCATCAGGCTTCCAAGCAGCTCTCAAGGAAACTCAGTTTTCACACTCTATGCTTAGTGCCCTTTGAGTGCATTATCTAGGAATGACCTTGGTAGAGCATCCCACACAAATGAATGCTCCACATGCGGGTTTCACATGCCACCAACTCCACATTCACAGGCAACTTCAGCGCCACAGCCGTTTTCACATAGCCCTCAATGCAAAGGCTCTAGACGCAAATATTGGTGTGAGCTAATTCAATCAAGGAAACACTGCATGTTGGTGAAGGGCATATTGAAGAAGGATCAGCCGAGTGGTTCTTGTGGGAGAACAACTCCATTTGGCTCACTAACTTCACACACCATCAGGCTTCCAAGCAGCTCTCAAGGAAACTCAGTTTTCACACTCTATGCTTAGTGCACTTTGAGTGCATTAATCTAGGAATGAACCTGGTAGAGCATCCCACATAAACGAATGCTCCACATGCGGGTTTCACATGCAACCAACTCCACATTAACAGGCAACTTCAGCGCCACAGCCGTTTTCACATAGCCCTCAATGCAAAGGCTCTAGACGCAAATATTGGTGTGAGAGCTAATTCAATCAAGGAAACACTGCATGTTGGTGAAGGGCATATTGAAGAAGGATCAGCCGAGTGGTTCTTGTGGGAGAACAACTCCATTTGGCTCACTAACTTCACACACCATCAGGCTTCCAAGCAGCTCTCAAGGAAACTCAGTTTTCACACTCTATGCTTAGTGCCCTTTGTATGGCTAGGACTGAAATGAAGCTTTGTCAGCATCCCACACAAACGAATGCTCCACATGCGGGTTTCACATGCCACCAACTCCACATTCACAGGCAACTTCAGCCCCACAGCCGTTTTCAGATAGCCCTCAATGCAAAGGCTCTAGACGCAAATATTGGTGTGAGAGCTAATTCAATCAAGGAAACACTGCATGTTGGTGAAGGGCATATTGAAGAAGGATCAGCCGAGTGGTTCTTGTGGGAGAACAACTCCATTTGGCTCACTAACTTCACACACCATCAGGCTTCCAAGCAGCTCTCAAGGAAACTCAGTTTTCACACTCTATGCTTAGTGCCCTTTGTATGCCTAGGACTGAAATGAACCTGGTAGAGCATCCCACACAAACGAATGCTCCACATGCGGGTTTCACATGCCACCAACTCCACATTCACAGGCAACTTCAGCGCCACAGCCGTTTTCAGATAGCCCTCAATGCAAAGGCTCTAGACGCAAATATTGGTGTGAGAGCTAATTCAATCAAGGAAACACTGCATGTTGGTGAAGGGCATATTGAAGAAGGATCAGCCGAGTGGTTCTTGTGGGAGAACAACTCCATTTGGCTCACTAACTTCACACACCATCAGGCTTCCAAGCAGCTCTCAAGGAAACTCAGTTTTCACACTCTATGCTTAGTGCTCTTTGTGTGCCTAGGACTGAAATGAAGCTTGGTAGAGCATCCCACACAAACGAATGCTCCACATGCGGGTTTCACATGCCACCAACTCCACATTCACAGGCAACTTCAGCGCCACAGCCGTTTTCAGATAGCCCTCAATGCAAAAGCTCTAGACGCAAATATTGGTGTGAGAGCTAATTCAATCAAGGAAACACTGCATGTTGGTGAAGGGCATATTGAAGAAGGATCAGCCGAGTGGTTCTTGTGGGAGAACAACTCCATTTGGCTCACTAACTTCACACACCATCAGGCTTCCAAGCAGCTCTCAAGGAAACTCAGTTTTCACACTCTATGTTTAGTGCCCGTTGAGTGCATTATCTAGGAATGACCCTGGTAGAGCATCCCACACAAACGAATGCTCCACATGCGGGTTTCACATGCCACCAACTCCACATTTACAGGCAACTTCAGCGCCACAGCCGTTTTCAGATAGCCCTCAATGCAAAGGCTCTAGACGCAAATATTGGTGTGAGAGCTAATTCAATCAAGGAAACACTGCATGTTGGTGAAGGGCATATTGAAGAAGGATCAGCCGAGTGGTTCTTGTGGGGAGAACAACTCCATTTGGCTCACTAACTTCACACACCATCAGGCTTCCAAGCAGCTCTCAAGGAAACTCAGTTTTCACACTCTATGCTTAGTGCCCTTTGAGTGCATTATCTAGGAATGAACCTGGTAGAGCATCCCACACAAACGAATGCTCCACATGCGGGTTTCACATGCAACCAACTCCACATTAACAGGCAACTTCAGCGCCACAGCCGTTTTCACATAGCCCTCAATGCAAAGGCTCTAGACGCAAATATTGGTGTGAGAGCTAATTCAATCAAGGAAACACTGCATGTTGGTGAAGGGCATATTGAAGAAGGATCAGCCGAGTGGTTCTTGTGGGAGAACAACTCCATTTGGCTCACTACTTCACACACCATCAGGCTTCCAAGCAGCTCTCAAGGAAACTCAGTTTTTCACACTCTATGCTTAGTGCCCTTTGTATGGGTAGGAATGAAATGAACCTGGTAGAGCATCCCACACAAACGAATGCTCCACATGCGGGTTTCACATGCCACCAACTCCACATTCACAGGCAACTTCAGCGCCACAGCCGTTTTCAGATAGCCCTCAATGCAAAGGCTCTAGACGCAAATATTGGTGTGAGAGCTAATTCAATCAAGGAAACACTGCATGTTGGTGAAGGGCATATTGAAGAAGGATCAGCCGAGTGGTTCTTGTGGGAGAACAACTCCATTTGGCTCACTAACTTCACACACATCAGGCTTCCAAGCAGCTCTCAAGGAAACTCAGTTTTCACACTCTATGCTTAGTGCCCTTTGTATGGCTAGGACTGAAATGAAGCTTGGTCAGCATCCCACACAAACGAATGCTCCACATGCGGGTTTCACATGCACCAACTCCACATTCACAGGCAACTTCAGCGCCACAGCCGTTTTCACATAGCCCTCAATGCAAAGGCTCTAGACGCAAATATTGGTGTGAGAGCTAATTCAATTAAGGAAACACTGCATGTTGGTGAAGGGCATATTGAAGAAGGATCAGCCGAGTGATTCTTGTGGGAGAACAACTCCATTTGGCTCACTAACTTCACACACCATCAGGCTTCCAAGCAGCTCTCAAGGAAACTCAGTTTTCACACTCTATGTTTAGTGCCCTTTGTGTGCAATATCTAGGAATGAACCTGGTAGAGCATCGCACACAAACGAATGCTCCACATGCGGGTTTCACATGCCACCAACTCCACATTCACAGGCAACTTCAGCGCCACAGCCGTTTTCAGATAGCCCTCAATGCAAAGGCTCTAGACGCAAATATTGGTGTGAGAGCTAATTCAATCAAGGAAACACTGCATGTTGGTGAAGGGCATATTGAAGAAGGATCAGCCGAGTGGTTCTTGTGGGAGAACAACTCCATTTGGCTCACTAACTTCACACACCATCAGGCTTCCAAGCAGCTCTCAAGGAAACTCAGTTTTCACACTCTATGCTTAGTGCCCTTTGAGTGCATTATCTAGGAATGAACCTGGTAGAGCATCGCACACAAACGAATGCTCCACATGCGGGTTTCACATGCCACCAACTCCACATTCACAGGCAACTTCAGCGCCACAGCCGTTTTCAGATAGCCCTCAATGCAAAGGCTCTAGACGCAAATATTGGTGTGAGAGCTAATTCAATCAAGGAAACACTGCATGTTGGTGAAGGGCATATTGAAGAAGGATCAGCCGAGTGGTTCTTGTGGGAGAACAACTCCATTTGGCTCACTAACTTCACACACCATCAGGCTTCCAAGCAGCTCTCAAGGAAACTCAGTTTTCACACTCTATGCTTAGTGCTCTTTGTGTGCCTAGGACTGAATGAAGCTTGGTAGAGCATCCCACACAAACGAATGCTCCACATGCGGGTTTCACATGCCACCAACTCCACATTCACAGGCAACTTCAGCGCCACAGCCGTTTTCACATAGCCCTCAATGCAAAGGCTCTAGACGCAAATATTGGTGTGAGAGCTAATTCAATCAAGGAAACACTGCATGTTGGTGAAGGGCATATTGAAGAAGGATCAGCCGAGTGGTTCTTGTGGGAGAACAACTCCATTTGGCTCACTAACTTCACACGCCATCAGGCTTCCAAGCAGCTCTCAAGGAAACTCAGTTTTCACACTCTATGCTTAGTGCACTTTGAGTGCATTATCTAGGAATGAACCTGGTAGAGCATCCCACATAAACGAATGCTCCACATGCGGGTTTCACATGCCACCAACTCCACATTTACAGGCAACTTCAGCGCCACAGCCGTTTTCAGATAGCCCTCAATGCAAAGGCTCTAGACGCAAATATTGGTGTGAGAGCTAATTCAATCAAGGAAACACTGCATGTTGGTGAAGGGCATATTGAAGAAGGATCAGCCGAGTGGTTCTTGTGGAGAACAACTCCATTTGGCTCACTAACTTCACACACCATCAGGCTTCCAAGCAGCTCTCAAGGAAACTCAGTTTCCACACTCTATGCTTAGTGCCCTTTGAGTGCATTATCTAGGAATGAACCTGGTAGAGCATCCCACACAAACGAATGCTCCACATGCGGGTTTCACATGCCACCAACTCCACATTCACAGGCAACTTCAGCGCCACAGCCGTTTTCAGATAGCCCTCAATGCAAAGGCTCTAGACGCAAATATTGGTGTGAGAGCTAATTCAATCAAGGAAACACTGCATGTTGGTGAAGGGCATATTGAAGAAGGATCAGCCGAGTGGTTCTTGTGGGAGAACAACTCCATTTGGCTCACTAACTTCACACACCATCAGGCTTCCAAGCAGCTCTCAAGGAAACTCAGTTTTCACACTCTATGCTTAATGCCCTTTGTATGGCCTAGGACTGAAAGAAACTTGGTCAGCATCCCACACAAACGAATGCTCCACATGCGGGTTTCACATGCCACCAACTCCACATTCACAGGCAACTTCAGCGCCACAGCCGTTTTCACATAGCCCTCAATGCAAAGGCTCTAGACGCAAATATTGGTGTGAGAGCTAATTCAATCAAGGAAACACTGCATGTTGGTGAAGGGCATATTGAAGAAGGATCAGCCGAGTGGTTCTTGTGGGAGAACAACTCCATTTGGCTCACTAACTTCACACACCATCAGGCTTCCAAGCAGCTCTCAAGGAAACTCAGTTTTCACACTCTATGCTTAGTGCACTTTGTAAGGCTAGGACTGAAATGAACCTGGTAGAGCATCCCACACAAACGAATGCTCCACATGCGGGTTTCACATGCCACCAACTCCACATTCACAGGCAACTTCAGCGCCACAGCCGTTTTCACATAGCCCTCAATGCAAAGGCTCTAGACGCAAATATTGGTGTGAGAGCTAATTCAATCAAGGAAACACTGCATGTTGGTGAAGGGCATATTGAAGAAGGATCAGCCGAGTGGTTCTTGTGGGAGAACAACTCCATTTGGCTCACTAACTTCACACACCATCAGGCTTCCAAGCAGCTCTCAAGGAAACTCAGTTTTCACACTCTATGTTTAGTGCTCTTTGAGTGCATTATCTAGGAATGAACTTGGTAGAGCATCCCACACAAACGAATGCTCCACATGCGGGTTTCACATGCCACCAACTCCACATTCACAGGCAACTTCAGCGCCACAGCCGTTTTCAGATAGCCCTCAATGCAAAGGCTCTAGACGCAAATATTGGTGTGAGAGCTAATTCAATCAAGGAAACACTGCATGTTGATGAAGGGCATATTGAAGAAGGATCAGCCGAGTGGTTCTTGTGGGAGAACAACTCCATTTGGCTCACTAACTTCACACACCATCAGGCTTCCAAGCAGCTCTCAAGGAAACTCAGTTTTCACACTCTATGCTTAGTGCTCTTTGTGTGCCTAGGACTGAAATGAAGCTTGGTAGAGCATCCCACACAAACGAATGCTCCACATGCGGGTTTCACATGCCACCAACTCCACATTCACAGGCAACTTCAGCGCCACAGCTGTTTTCACATAGCCCTCAATGCAAAGGCTCTAGACGCAAATATTGGTGTGAGAGCTAATTCAATCAAGGAAACACTGCATGTTGGTGAAGGGCATATTGAAGAAGGATCAGCCGAGTGGTTCTTGTGGGAGAACAACTCCATTTGGCTCACTAACTTCACACGCCATCAGGCTTCCAAGCAGCTCTCAAGGAAACTCAGTTTTCACACTCTATGTTTAGTGCCCTTTGAGTGCATTATCTAGGAATGACCCTGGTAGAGCATCCCACACAAACGAATGCTCCACATGCGGGTTTCACATGCCACCAACTCCACTTTCACAGGCAACTTCAGCGCCACAGCCGTTTTCAGATAGCCCTCAATGCAAAGGCTCTAGACGCAAATATTGGTGTGAGAGCTAATTCAATTAAGGAAACACTGCATGTTGGTGAAGGGCATATTGAAGAAGGATCAGCCGAGTGGTTCTTGTGGGAGAACAACTCCATTTGGCTCACTAACTTCACACACCATCAGGCTTCCAAGCAGCTCTCAAGGAAACTCAGTTTTCACACTCTATGCTTAGTGCCCTTTGTATGCCTAGGACTGAAATGAACCTGGTAGAGCATCCCACACAAACGAATGCTCCACATGCGGGTTTCACATGCCACCAACTCCACATTCACAGGCAACTTCAGCGCCACAGCCGTTTTCAGATAGCCCTCAATGCAAAGGCTCTAGACGCAAATATTGGTGTGAGAGCTAATTCAATCAAGGAAACACTGCATGTTGGTGAAGGGCATATTGAAGAAGGATCAGCCGAGTGGTTCTTGTGGGAGAACAACTCCATTTGGCTCACTAACTTCACACACCATCAGGCTTCCAAGCAGCTCTCAAGGAAACTCAGTTTTCACACTCTATGCTTAGTGCTCTTTGTGTGCCTAGGACTGAAATGAAGCTTGGTAGAGCATCCCACACAAACGAATGCTCCACATGCGGGTTTCACATGCCACCAACTCCACATTCACAGGCAACTTCAGCGCCACAGCCGTTTTCAGATAGCCCTCAATGCAAAAGCTCTAGACGCAAATATTGGTGTGAGAGCTAATTCAATCAAGGAAACACTGCATGTTGGTGAAGGGCATATTGAAGAAGGATCAGCCGAGTGGTTCTTGTGGGAGAACAACTCCATTTGGCTCACTAACTTCACACACCATCAGGCTTCCAAGCAGCTCTCAAGGAAACTCAGTTTTCACACTCTATGTTTAGTGCCCGTTGAATGCATTATCTAGGAATGACCCTGGTAGAGCATCCCCACACAAACGAATGCTCCACATGCGGGTTTCACATGCCACCAACTCCACATTTACAGGCAACTTCAGCGCCACAGCCGTTTTCAGATAGCCCTCAATGCAAAGGCTCTAGACGCAAATATTGGTGTGAGAGCTAATTCAATCAAGGAAACACTGCATGTTGGTGAAGGGCATATTGAAGAAGGATCAGCCGAGTGGTTCTTGTGGGAGAACAACTCCATTTGGCTCACTAACTTCACACACCATCAGGCTTCCAAGCAGCTCTCAAGGAAACTCAGTTTTCACACTCTATGCTTAGTGCCCTTTGAGTGCATTATCTAGGAATGAACCTGGTAGAGCATCCCACACAAACGAATGCTCCACATGCGGGTTTCACATGCCACCAACTCCACATTCACAGGCAACTTCAGCGCCACAGCCGTTTTCACATAGCCCTCAATGCAAAGGCTCTAGACGCAAATATTGGTGTGAGAGCTAATTCAATCAAGGAAACACTGCATGTTGGTGAAGGGCATATTGAAGAAGGATCAGCCGAGTGTTCTTGTGGAGAACAACTCCATTGGCTCACTAACTTCACACACCATCAGGCTTCCAAGCAGCTCTCAAGGAAACTCAGTTTTCACACTCTATGCTTAGTGCCCTTTGTATGGCTAGGACTGAAAAGAAGCTTGGTCAGCATCCCACACAAACGAATGCTCCACATGCGGGTTTCACATGCCACCAACTCCACATTCACAGGCAACTTCAGCGCCACAGCCGTTTTCACATAGCCCTCAATGCAAAGGCTCTAGACGCAAATATTGGTGTGAGAGCTAATTCAATCAAGGAAACACTGCATGTTGGTGAAGGGCATATTGAAGAAGGATCAGCCGAGTGGTTCTTGTGGGAGAACAACTCCATTTGGCTCACTAACTTCACACACCATCAGGCTTCCAAGCAGCTCTCAAGGAAACTCAGTTTTCACACTCTATGCTTAGTGCCCTTTGAGTGCATTATCTAGGAATGAACCTGGTAGAGCATCCCACACAAACGAATGCTCCACATGCGGGGTTCACATGAAACCAACTCCACATTCACAGGCAACTTCAGCGCCACAGCCGTTTTCAGATAGCCCTCAATGCAAAGGCTCTAGATGCAAATATTGGTGTGAGAGCTAATTCAATCAAGGAAACACTGCATGTTGGTGAAGGGCATATTGAAGAAGGATCAGCCGAGTGGTTCTTGTGGGAGAACAACTCCATTTGGCTCACTAACTTCACACACCATCAGGCTTCCAAGCAGCTCTCAAGGAAACTCAGTTTTCACACTTTATGCTTAGTGCCCTTTG
>NW_026697876.1:0-37975 GCF_030435755.1 Ochotona princeps | reverse complement strand
GATCAGCCGAGTGGTTCTTGTGGGAGAACAACTCCATTTGGCTCACTAACTTCACACACCATCAGGCTTCCAAGCAGCTCTCAAGGAAACTCAGTTTTCACAATCTATGCTTAGTGCCCTTTGTATGGCCCAGGACTGAAATGAAGCTTGGTGAGCATCCCACATAAACGAATGCTCCACTTGCGAGTTTCACATGCCACCAACTCCACATTCACAGGCAACTTCAGCGCCACAGCCGTTTTCAGATAGCCCTCAATGCAAAGGCTCTAGACGCAAATATTGGTGTGAGAGCTAATTCAATCAAGGAAACACTGCATGTTGGTGAAGGGCATATTGAAGAAGGATCAGCCGAGTGGTTCTTGTGGGAGAACAACTCCATTTGGCTCACTAACTTCACACACCATCAGGCTTCCAAGCAGCTCTCAAGGAAACTCAGTTTTCACACTCTATGCTTAGTGCCCTTTGAGTGCATTATCTAGGAATGAACCTGGTAGAGCATCCCACGCAAACGAATGCTCCACATGCGGGTTTCACATACCACCAACTCCACATTCACAGGCAACTTCAGCGCCACAGCCGTTTTCAGATAGCCCTCAATGCAAAGGCTCTAGACGCAAATATTGGTGTGAGAGCTAATTCAATCAAGGAAACACTGCATGTTGGTGAAGGGCATATTGAAGAAGGATCAGCCGAGTGGTTCTTGTGGGAGAACAACTCCATTTGGCTCACTAACTTCACACACCATCAGGCTTCCAAGCAGCTCTCAAGGAAACTCAGTTTTTACACTCTATGCTTAGTGCCCTTTGAGTGCCAAGGACTGAAATGAAGCTTGGTGAGCATCCCACATAAACGAATGCTCCACTTGCGGGTTTCACATGCCACCAACTCCACATTCACAGGCAACTTCAGCGCCACAGCCGTTTTCAGATAGCCCTCAATGCAAAGGCTCTAGACGCAAATATTGGTGTGAGAGCTAATTCAATCAAGGAAACACTGCATGTTGGTGAAGGGCATATTGAAGAAGGATCAGCCGAGTGGTTCTTGTGGGAGAACAACTCCATTTGGCTCACTAACTTCACACACCATCAGGCTTCCAAGCAGCTCTCAAGGAAACTCAGTTTTCACACTCTATGCTTAGTGCCCTTTGTATGGCTAGGACTGAAATGAACCTGGTAGAGTTTTACACACAAACGAATGCTCCACATGCGGATTTCACATGCCACCAACTCCACATTCACAGGCAACTTCAGCGCCACAGCCGTTTTCAAATAGCCCTCGATGCAAAGGCTCTAGACGCAAATATTGGTGTGAGAGCTAATTCAATCAAGGAAACACTGCATGTTGGTGAAGGGCCTATTGAAGAAGGATCAGCCGAGTGGTTCTTGTGGAAGAACAACTCCATTTGGCTCACTAACTTCACACACCATCAGGCTTCCAAGCAGCTCTCAAGGAAACTCAGTTTTCACACTCTATGCTTAGTGCCCTTTGTATGGCTAGGACTGAAATGAATCTGGTAGAGCATCCCACACAAACGAATGCTCCACATGCGGGTTTCACATGCCACCAACTCCACATTCACAGGCAACTTCAGCGCCACAGCCGTTTTCAGATAGCCCTCAATGCAAAGGCTCTAGACGCAAATATTGGTGTGAGAGCTAATTCAATCAAGGAAACACTGCATGTTGGTGAAGGGCATATTGAAGAAGGATCAGCCGAGTGGTTCTTGTGGGAGAACAACTCCATTTGGCTCACTAACTTCACACACCATCAGGCTTCCAAGCAGCTCTCAAGGAAACTCAGTTTTCACACTCTATGCTTAGTGCCCTTTGAGGGCATTATCTAGGAAAGAACCTGGTAGAGCATCCCACACAAACGAATGCTCCACATGCGGGTTTCACATGCCACCAACTCCACATTCACAGGCAACTTCAGCGCCACAGCCGTTTTCAGATAGCCCTCAATGCAAAGGCTCTAGACGCAAATATTGGTGTGAGAGCTAATTCAATCAAGGAAACACTGCATGTTGGTGAAGGGCATATTGAAGAAGGATCAGTCGAATGGTTCTTGTGGGAAAACAACTTCATTTGGCTCACTAACTTCACACACCATCAGGCTTCCAAGCAGCTCTCAAGGAAACTCAGTTTTCACACTCTATGCTTAGTGCCCTTTGAGTGCATTATCTAGGAATGAACCTGGTAGAGCATCCCACACAAACGAATGCTCCACATGCGGGTTTCACATGCCACCAACTCCACATTCACAGGCAACTTCAGCGCCACAGCCGTTTTCAGATAGCCCTCAATGCAAAGGCTCTAGACGTAAATATTGGTGTGAGAGCTAATTCAATCAAGGAAACACTGCATGTTGGTGAAGGGCATATTGAAGAAGGATTAGCCGAGTGGTTCTTGTGGGAGAACAACTCCATTTGGCTCACTAACTTCACACACCATCAGACTTCCAAGCAGCTCTCAAGGAAACTCAGTTTTCACACTCTATGCTTAGTGCTCTTTGTGTGCCTAAGACTGAAATGAAGCTTGGTGAGCATCCCACACAAACGAATGCTCCACATGCGGGTTTCACATGCCACCAACTCCACATTCACAGGCAACTTCAGCGCCACAGCCGTTTTCAGATAGCCCTCAATGCAAAGGCTCTAGACGCAAATATTGGTGTGAGAGCTAATTCAATCAAGGAAACACTGCATGTTGGTGAAGGGCATATTGAAGAAGGATCAGCCGAGTGGTTCTTGTGGGAGAACAACTCCATTTGGCTCACTAACTTCACACACCATCAGGCTTCCAAGCAGCTCTCAAGGAAACTCAGTTTTCACACTCTATGTTTAGTGCCCTTTGAGTGCATTATCTACGAATGAACCTGGTAGAGCATCCCACACAAACGAATGCTCCACATGCGGGTTTCACATGCCACCAACTCCACATTCACAGGCAACTTCAGCGCCACAGCCGTTTTCAGATAGCCCTCAATGCAAAGGCTCTAGACGCAAATATTGGTGTGAGAGCTAATTCAATCAAGGAAACACTGCATGTTGGTGAAGGGCATATTGAAGAAGGATCAGCCGAGTGGTTCTTGTGGGAGAACAACTCCATTTGGCTCACTAACTTCACACACCATCAGGCTTCCAAGCAGCTCTCAAGGAAACTCAGTTTTTACACTCTATGCTTAGTGCCCTTTGAGTGCCAAGGACTGAAATGAAGCTTGGTGAGCATCCCACATAAACGAATGCTCCACTTGCGGGTTTCACATGCCACCAACTCCACATTCACAGGCAACTTCAGCGCCACAGCCGTTTTCAGATAGCCCTCAATGCAAAGGCTCTAGACGCAAATATTGGTGTGAGAGCTAATTCAATCAAGGAAACACTGCATGTTGGTGAAGGGCATATTGAAGAAGGATCAGCCGAGTGGTTCTTGTGGGAGAACAACTCCATTTGGCTCACTAACTTCACACACCATCAGGCTTCCAAGCAGCTCTCAAGGAAACTCAGTTTTCACACTCTATGCTTAGTGCCCTTTGAGTGCATTATCTACGAATGAACCTGGTAGAGCATCCCACACAAACGAATGCTCCACATGCGGGTTTCACATGCCACCAACTCCACATTGACAGGCAACTTCAGCGCCACAGCCGTTTTCAGATAGCCCTCAATGCAAAGGCTCTAGACGCAAATATTGGTGTGAGAGCTAATTCAATCAAGGAAACACTGCATGTTGGTGAAGGGCATATTGAAGAAGGATCAGCCGAGTGGTTCTTGTGGGAGAACAACTCCATTTGGCTCACTAACTTCACACACCATCAGGCTTCCAAGCAGCTCTCAAGGAAACTCAGTTTTTACACTCTATGCTTAGTGTCCTTTGAGTGCCAAGGACTGAAATGAAGCTTGGTGAGCATCCCACATAAACGAATGCTCCACTTGCGGGTTTCACATGCCACCAACTCCACATTCACAGGCAACTTCAGCGCCACAGCCGTTTTCAGATAGCCCTCAATGCAAAGGCTCTAGACGCAAATATTGGTGTGAGAGCTAATTCAATCAAGGAAACACTGCATGTTGGTGAAGGGCATATTGAAGAAGGATCAGCCGAGTGGTTCTTGTGGGAGAACAACTCCATTTGGCTCACTAACTTCACACACCATCAGGCTTCCAAGCAGCTCTCAAGGAAACTCAGTTTTCACACTCTATGTTTAGTGCCCTTTGAGTGCATTATCTAGGAATGAACCTGGTAGAGCATCCCACACAAACGAATGCTCCACATGCGGGTTTCACATGCCACCAACTCCACATTCACAGGCAACTTCAGCGCCACAGCCGTATTCAGATAGCCCTCAATGCAAAGGCTCTAGACGCAAATATTGGTGTGAGAGCTTATTCAATCAAGGAAACACTGCATGTTGGTGAAGGGCATATTGAAGAAGGATCAGCCGAGTGGTTCTTGTGGGAGAACAACTCCATTTGGCTCACTAACTTCACACACCATCAGGCTTCCAAGCAGCTCTCAAGGAAACTCAGTTTTCACACTCTATGCTTAGTGCCCTTTGTATGGCTAGGACTGAAATGAACCTGGTAGAGCATCCCACACAAACGAATGCTCCACATGCGGGTTTCACATGCCACCAACTCCACATTCACAGGCAACTTCAGCGCCACAGCCGTTTTCAGATAGCCCTCAATGCAAAGGCTCTAGACGCAAATATTGGTGTGAGAGCTAATTCAATCAAGGAAACACTGCATGTTGGTGAAGGGCATATTGAAGAAGGATCAGCCGAGTGGTTCTTGTGGGAGAACAACTCCATTTGGCTCACTAACTTCACACACCATCAGGCTTCCAAGCAGCTCTCAAGGAAACTCAGTTTTCACACTCTATGCTTAGTGCTCTTTGAGTGCATTATCTAGGAATGAACCTGGTAGAGCATCCCACACAAACGAATGCTCCACATGCGGGTTTCACATGCCACCAACTCCACATTCACAGGCAACTTGAGCGCCACAGCCGTTTTCAGATAGCCCTCAATGCAAAGGCTCTAGACGCAAATATTGGTGTGAGAGCTAATTCAATCAAGGAAACACTGCATGTTGGTGAAGGGCATATTGAAGAAGGATCAGCCGAGTGGTTCTTGTGGGAGAACAACTCCATTTGGCTCACTAACTTCACACACCATCAGGCTTCCAAGCAGCTCTCAAGGAAACTCAGTTTTCACACTCTATGTTTAGTGCCCATTGAATGCATTATCTAGGAATGAACCTGGTAGAGCATCCCACACAAACGAATGCTCCACATGCGGGTTTCACATGCCACCAACTCCACATTCACAGGCAACTTCAGCGCCACAGCCGTTTTCAGATAGCCCTCAATGCAAAGGCTCTAGACGCAAATATTGGTGTGAGAGCTAATTCAATCAAGGAAACACTGCATGTTGGTGAAGGGCATATTGAAGAAGGATCAGCCGAGTGGTTCTTGTGGGAGAACAACTCCATTTGGCTCACTAACTTCACACACCATCAGGCTTCCAAGCAGCTCTCAAGGAAACTCAGTTTTCACACTCTATGCTTAGTGCCCTTTGCATGGCCTAGGACTGAAATGAAGCTTGGTGAGCATCCCACATAAACGAATGCTCCACTTGCGGGTTTCACATGCCACCAACTCCACATTCTCACGCAACTTCAGCGCCACAGCCGTTTTCAGATAGCCCTCAATGCAAAGGCTCTAGACGCAAATATTTGTGTGAGAGCTAATTCAATCAAGGAAACACTGCATGTTGGTGAAGGGCATATTGAAGAAGGATCAGCCGAGTGGTTCTTGTGGGAGAACAACTCCATTTGGCTCACTAACTTCACACACCATCAGGCTTCCAAGCAGCTCTCAAGGAAACTCAGTTTTCACACTCTATGCTTAGTGCTCTTTGAGTGCATTATCTAGGAATGAACCTGGTAGAGCATCCCACACAAACGAATGCTCCACATGCGGGTTTCACATGCCACCAACTCCACATTCACAGGCAACTTCAGCGCCACAGCCGTTTTCAGATAGCCCTCAATGCAAAGGCTCTAGACGCAAATATTGGTGTGAGAGCTAATTCAATCAAGGAAACACTGCATGTTGGTGAAGGGCATATTGAAGAAGGATCAGCCGAGTGGTTCTTGTGGGAGAACAACTCCATTTGGCTCACTAACTTCACACACCATCAGGCTTCCAAGCAGCTCTCAAGGAAACTCAGTTTTCACACTCTATGCTTAGTGCCCTTTGTATGGCTAGGACTGAAATGAACCTGGTAGAGCATCCCACACAAACGAATGCTCCACATGCGGGTTTCACATGCCGCCAACTCCACATTCACAGGCAACTTCAGCGCCACGGCCGTTTTCAGATAGCCCTCAATGCAAAGGCTCTAGACACAAATATTGGTGTGAGAGCTAATTCAATCAAGGAAACACTGCATGTTGGTGAAGGGCATATTGAAGAAGGATCAGCCGAGTGGTTCTTGTGGGAGAACAACTCCATTTGGCTCACTAACTTCACACACCATCAGGCTTCCAAGCAGCTCTCAAGGAAACTCAGTTTTCACACTCTATGCTTAGTGCTCTTTGAGTGCATTATCTAGGAATGAACCTGGTAGAGCATCCCACACAAACGAATGCTCCACATGCGGGTTTCACATGCCACCAACTCCACATTCACAGGCAACTTCAGCGCCACAGCCGTTTTCAGATAGCCCTCAATGCAAAGGCTCTAGACGCAAATATTGGTGTGAGAGCTAATTCAATCAAGGAAACACTGCATGTTGGTGAAGGGCATATTGAAGAAGGATCAGCCGAGTGGTTCTTGTGGGAGAACAACTCCATTTGGCTCACTAACTTCACACACCATCAGGCTTCCAAGCAGCTCTCAAGGAAACTCAGTTTTCACACTCTATGCTTAGTGCCCTTTGTATGGCTAGGACTGAAATGAACCTGGTAGAGCATCCCACACAAACGAATGCTCCACATGCGGGTTTCACATGCCACCAACTCCACATTCACAGGCAACTTCAGCGCCACAGCCGTTTTCAGATAGCCCTCAATGCAAAGGCTCTAGACACAAATATTGGTGTGAGAGCTAATTCAATCAAGGAAACACTGCATGTTGGTGAAGGGCATATTGAAGAAGGATCAGCCGAGTGGTTCTTGTGGGAGAACAACTCCATTTGGCTCACTAACTTCACACACCATCAGGCTTCCAAGCAGCTCTCAAGGAAACTCAGTTTTCACACTCTATGTTTAGTGCCCATTGAATGCATTATCTAGGAATGAACCTGGTAGAGCATCCCACACAAACGAATGCTCCACTTGCGGGTTTCACATGCAACCAACTCCACATTCACAGGCAACTTCAGCTCCACAGCCGTTTTCAGATAGCCCTCAATGCAAAGGCTCTAGACGCAATATTGGTGTGAGAGCTAATTCAATCAAGGAAACACTGCATGTTGGTGAAGGGCATATTGAAGAAGGATCAGCCGAGTGGTTCTTGTGGGAGAACAACTCCATTTGGCTCACTAACTTCACACACAATCAGGCTTCCAAGCAGCTCTCAAGGAAACTCAGTTTTCACACTCTATGTTTAGTGCCCTTTGAGTGCCTAGGACTGAAATGATGCTTGGTGAGCATCCCACATAAACGAATGCTCCACATGCGGGTTTCACATGCCACCAACTCCACATTCACAGGCAACTTCAGCGCCACAGCCGTTTTCAGATAGCCCTCAATGCAAAGGCTCTAGACGCAAATATTGGTGTGAGAGCTAATTCAATCAAGGAAACACTGCATGTTGGTGAAGGGCATATTGAAGAAGGATCAGCCGAGTGGTTCTTGTGGGAGAACAACTCCATTTGGCTCACTAACTTCACACACCATCAGGCTTCCAAGCAGCTCTCAAGGAAACTCAGTTTTCACACTCTATGCTTAGTGCCCTTTGAGTGCATTATCTAGGAATGAACCTGGTAGAGCATCACACACAAACGAATGCTCCACATGCGGGTTTCACATGCCACCAACTCCACTTTCACAGGCAACTTCAGCGCCACAGCCGTTTTCAGATAGCCCTCAATGCAAAGGCTCTAGACGCAAGTATTGGTGTGAGAGCTAATTCAATCAAGGAAACACTGCATGTTGGTGAAGGGCATATTGAAGAAGGATCAGCCGAGTGGTTCTTGTGGGAGAACAACTCCATTTGGCTCACTAACTTCACATCACACACCATCAGGCTTCAAGCAGCTCTCAAGGAAACTCAGTTTTCACACTCTATGCTTAGTGCCCTTTGTATGGCTAGGACTGAAATGAACCTGGTAGAGCATCCCACACAAACGAATGCTCCACATGCGGGTTTCACATGCCACCAACTCCACATTCACAGGCAACTTCAGCGCCACAGCCGTTTTCAGATAGCCCTCAATGCAAAGGCTCTAGACGCAAATATTGGTGTGAGAGCTAATTCAATCAAGGAAACACTGCATGTTGGTGAAGGGCATATTGAAGAAGGATCAGCCGAGTGGTTCTTGTGGGAGAACAACTCCATTTGGCTCACTAACTTCACACACCATCAGGCTTCCAAGCAGCTCTCAAGGAAACTCAGTTTTCACACTCTATGCTTAGTGCCCATTGAATGCATTATCTAGGAATGAACCTGGTAGAGCATCCCACACAAACGAATGCTCCACATGCGGGTTTCACATGCCACCAACTCCACTTTCACAGGCAACTTCAGCGCCACAGCCGTTTTCAGATAGCCCTCAATGCAAAGGCTCTAGACGCAAGTATTGGTGTGAGAGCTAATTCAATCAAGGAAACACTGCATGTTGGTGAAGGGCATATTGAAGAAGGATCAGCCGAGTGGTTCTTGTGGGAGAACAACTCCATTTGGCTCACTAACTTCACACACCATCAGGCTTCCAAGCAGCTCTCAAGGAAACTCAGTTTTTACACTCTATGCTTAGTGCCCTTTGAGTGCCAAGGACTGAAATGAAGCTTGGTGAGCATCCCACATAAACGAATGCTCCACTTGCGGGTTTCACATGCCACCAACTCCACATTCACAGGCAACTTCAGCGCCACAGCCGTTTTCAGATAGCCCTCAATGCAAAGGCTCTAGACGCAAATATTGGTGTGAGAGCTAATTCAATCAAGGAAACACTGCATGTTGGTGAAGGGCATATTGAAGAAGGATCAGCCGAGTGGTTCTTGTGGGAGAACAACTCCATTTGGCTCACTAACTTCACACACCATCAGGCTTCCAAGCAGCTCTCAAGGAAACTCAGTTTTCACACTCTATGCTTAGTGCCCTTTGAGTGCATTATCTACGAATGAACCTGGTAGAGCATCCCACACAAACGAATGCTCCACATGCGGGTTTCACATGCCACCAACTCCACATTGACAGGCAACTTCAGCGCCACAGCCGTTTTCAGATAGCCCTCAATGCAAAGGCTCTAGACGCAAATATTGGTGAGAGCTAATTCAATCAAGGAAACACTGCATGTTGGTGAAGGGCATATTGAAGAAGGATCAGCCGAGTGGTTCTTGTGGGAGAACAACTCCATTTGGCTCACTAACTTCACACACCATCAGGCTTCCAAGCAGCTCTCAAGGAAACTCAGTTTTTTACACTCTATGCTTAGTGTCCTTTGAGTGCCAAGGACTGAAATGAAGCTTGGTGAGCATCCCACATAAACGAATGCTCCACTTGCGGGTTTCACATGCCACCAACTCCACATTCACAGGCAACTTCAGCGCCACAGCCGTTTTCAGATAGCCCTCAATGCAAAGGCTCTAGACGCAAATATTGGTGTGAGAGCTAATTCAATCAAGGAAACACTGCATGTTGGTGAAGGGCATATTGAAGAAGGATCAGCCGAGTGGTTCTTGTGGGAGAACAACTCCATTTGGCTCACTAACTTCACACACCATCAGGCTTCCAAGCAGCTCTCAAGGAAACTCAGTTTTCACACTCTATGTTTAGTGCCCTTTGAGTGCATTATCTAGGAATGAACCTGGTAGAGCATCCACACAAACGAATGCTCCACATGCGGGTTTCACATGCCACCAACTCCACATTCACAGGCAACTTCAGCGCCACAGCCGTATTCAGATAGCCCTCAATGCAAAGGCTCTAGACGCAAATATTGGTGTGAGAGCTTATTCAATCAAGGAAACACTGCATGTTGGTGAAGGGCATATTGAAGAAGGATCAGCCGAGTGGTTCTTGTGGGAGAACAACTCCATTTGGCTCACTAACTTCACACACCATCAGGCTTCCAAGCAGCTCTCAAGGAAACTCAGTTTTCACACTCTATGCTTAGTGCCCTTTGTATGGCTAGGACTGAAATGAACCTGGTAGAGCATCCCACACAAACGAATGCTCCACATGCGGGTTTCACATGCCACCAACTCCACATTCACAGGCAACTTCAGCGCCACAGCCGTTTTCAGATAGCCCTCAATGCAAAGGCTCTAGACGCAAATATTGGTGTGAGAGCTAATTCAATCAAGGAAACACTGCATGTTGGTGAAGGGCATATTGAAGAAGGATCAGCCGAGTGGTTCTTGTGGGAGAACAACTCCATTTGGCTCACTAACTTCACACACCATCAGGCTTCCAAGCAGCTCTCAAGGAAACTCAGTTTTCACACTCTATGCTTAGTGCTCTTTGAGTGCATTATCTAGGAATGAACCTGGTAGAGCATCCCACACAAACGAATGCTCCACATGCGGGTTTCACATGCCACCAACTCCACATTCACAGGCAACTTGAGCGCCACAGCCGTTTTCAGATAGCCCTCAATGCAAAGGCTCTAGACGCAAATATTGGTGTGAGAGCTAATTCAATCAAGGAAACACTGCATGTTGGTGAAGGGCATATTGAAGAAGGATCAGCCGAGTGGTTCTTGTGGGAGAACAACTCCATTTGGCTCACTAACTTCACACACCATCAGGCTTCCAAGCAGCTCTCAAGGAAACTCAGTTTTCACACTCTATGTTTAGTGCCCATTGAATGCATTATCTAGGAATGAACCTGGTAGAGCATCCCACACAAACGAATGCTCCACATGCGGGTTTCACATGCCACCAACTCCACATTCACAGGCAACTTCAGCGCCACAGCCGTTTTCAGATAGCCCTCAATGCAAAGGCTCTAGACGCAAATATTGGTGTGAGAGCTAATTCAATCAAGGAAACACTGCATGTTGGTGAAGGGCATATTGAAGAAGGATCAGCCGAGTGGTTCTTGTGGGAGAACAACTCCATTTGGCTCACTAACTTCACACACCATCAGGCTTCCAAGCAGCTCTCAAGGAAACTCAGTTTTCACACTCTATGCTTAGTGCCCTTTGTATGGCTAGGACTGAAATGAAGCTTGGTGAGCATCCCACATAAACGAATGCTCCACTTGCGGGTTTCACATGCCACCAACTCCACATTCTCACGCAACTTCAGCGCCACAGCCGTTTTCAGATAGCCCTCAATGCAAAGGCTCTAGACGCAAATATTTGTGTGAGAGCTAATTCAATCAAGGAAACACTGCATGTTGGTGAAGGGCATATTGAAGAAGGATCAGCCGAGTGGTTCTTGTGGGAGAACAACTCCATTTGGCTCACTAACTTCACACACCATCAGGCTTCCAAGCAGCTCTCAAGGAAACTCAGTTTTCACACTCTATGCTTAGTGCTCTTTGAGTGCATTATCTAGGAATGAACCTGGTAGAGCATCCACACAAACGAATGCTCACATGCGGGTTTCACATGCCACCAACTCCACATTCACAGGCAACTTCAGCGCCACAGCCGTTTTCAGATAGCCCTCAATGCAAAGGCTCTAGACGCAAATATTGGTGTGAGAGCTAATTCAATCAAGGAAACACTGCATGTTGGTGAAGGGCATATTGAAGAAGGATCAGCCGAGTGGTTCTTGTGTGAGAACAACTCCATTTGGCTCACTAACTTCACACACCATCAGGCTTCCAAGCAGCTCTCAAGGAAACTCAGTTTTCACACTCTATGCTTAGTGCCCTTTGTATGGCTAGGACTGAAATGAACCTGGTAGAGCATCCCACACAAACGAATGCTCCACATGCGGGTTTCACATGCCGCCAACTCCACATTCACAGGCAACTTCAGCGCCACGGCCGTTTTCAGATAGCCCTCAATGCAAAGGCTCTAGACACAAATATTGGTGTGAGAGCTAATTCAATCAAGGAAACACTGCATGTTGGTGAAGGGCATATTGAAGAAGGATCAGCCGAGTGGTTCTTGTGGGAGAACAACTCCATTTGGCTCACTAACTTCACACACCATCAGGCTTCCAAGCAGCTCTCAAGGAAACTCAGTTTTCACACTCTATGCTTAGTGCTCTTTGAGTGCATTATCTAGGAATGAACCTGGTAGAGCATCCCACACAAACGAATGCTCCACATGCGGGTTTCACATGCCACCAACTCCACATTCACAGGCAACTTCAGCGCCACAGCCGTTTTCAGATAGCCCTCAATGCAAAGGCTCTAGACGCAAATATTGGTGTGAGAGCTAATTCAATCAAGGAAACACTGCATGTTGGTGAAGGGCATATTGAAGAAGGATCAGCCGAGTGGTTCTTGTGGGAGAACAACTCCATTTGGCTCACTAACTTCACACACCATCAGGCTTCCAAGCAGCTCTCAAGGAAACTCAGTTTTCACACTCTATGCTTAGTGCCCTTTGTATGGCTAGGACTGAAATGAACCTGGTAGAGCATCCCACACAAACGAATGCTCCACATGCGGGTTTCACATGCCACCAACTCCACATTCACAGGCAACTTCAGCGCCACAGCCGTTTTCAGATAGCCCTCAATGCAAAGGCTCTAGACACAAATATTGGTGTGAGAGCTAATTCAATCAAGGAAACACTGCATGTTGGTGAAGGGCATATTGAAGAAGGATCAGCCGAGTGGTTCTTGTGGGAGAACAACTCCATTTGGCTCACTAACTTCACACACCATCAGGCTTCCAAGCAGCTCTCAAGGAAACTCAGTTTTCACACTCTATGTTTAGTGCCCATTGAATGCATTATCTAGGAATGAACCTGGTAGAGCATCCCACACAAACGAATGCTCCACTTGCGGGTTTCACATGCAACCAACTCCACATTCACAGGCAACTTCAGCTCCACAGCCGTTTTCAGATAGCCCTCAATGCAAAGGCTCTAGACGCAATATTGGTGTGAGAGCTAATTCAATCAAGGAAACACTGCATGTTGGTGAAGGGCATATTGAAGAAGGATCAGCCGAGTGGTTCTTGTGGGAGAACAACTCCATTTGGCTCACTAACTTCACACACAATCAGGCTTCCAAGCAGCTCTCAAGGAAACTCAGTTTTCACACTCTATGTTTAGTGCCCTTTGAGTGCCTAGGACTGAAATGAAGCTTGGTGAGCATCCCACATAAACGAATGCTCCACATGCGGGTTTCACATGCCACCAACTCCACATTCACAGGCAACTTCAGCGCCACAGCCGTTTTCAGATAGCCCTCAATGCAAAGGCTCTAGACGCAAATATTGGTGTGAGAGCTAATTCAATCAAGGAAACACTGCATGTTGGTGAAGGGCATATTGAAGAAGGATCAGCCGAGTGGTTCTTGTGGGAGAACAACTCCATTTGGCTCACTAACTTCACACACCATCAGGCTTCCAAGCAGCTCTCAAGGAAACTCAGTTTTCACACTCTATGCTTAGTGCCCTTTGAGTGCATTATCTAGGAATGAACCTGGTAGAGCATCACACACAAACGAATGCTCCACATGCGGGTTTCACATGCCACCAACTCCACTTTCACAGGCAACTTCAGCGCCACAGCCGTTTTCAGATAGCCCTCAATGCAAAGGCTCTAGACGCAAGTATTGGTGTGAGAGCTAATTCAATCAAGGAAACACTGCATGTTGGTGAAGGGCATATTGAAGAAGGATCAGCCGAGTGGTTCTTGTGGGAGAACAACTCCATTTGGCTCACTAACTTCACACACCATCAGGCTTCCAAGCAGCTCTCAAGGAAACTCAGTTTTCACACTCTATGCTTAGTGCCCTTTGTATGGCTAGGACTGAAATGAACCTGGTAGAGCATCCCACACAAACGAATGCTCCACATGCGGGTTTCACATGCCACCAACTCCACATTCACAGGCAACTTCAGCGCCACAGCCGTTTTCAGATAGCCCTCAATGCAAAGGCTCTAGACGCAAATATTGGTGTGAGAGCTAATTCAATCAAGGAAACACTGCATGTTGGTGAAGGGCATATTGAAGAAGGATCAGCCGAGTGGTTCTTGTGGGAGAACAACTCCATTTGGCTCACTAACTTCACACACCATCAGGCTTCCAAGCAGCTCTCAAGGAAACTCAGTTTTCACACTCTATGCTTAGTGCCCATTGAATGCATTATCTAGGAATGAACCTGGTAGAGCATCCCACACAAACGAATGCTCCACATGCGGGTTTCACATGCCACCAACTCCACTTTCACAGGCAACTTCAGCGCCACAGCCGTTTTCAGATAGCCCTCAATGCAAAGGCTCTAGACGCAAGTATTGGTGTGAGAGCTAATTCAATCAAGGAAACACTGCATGTTGGTGAAGGGCATATTGAAGAAGGATCAGCCGAGTGGTTCTTGTGGGAGAACAACTCCATTTGGCTCACTAACTTCACACACCATCAGGCTTCCAAGCAGCTCTCAAGGAAACTCAGTTTTCACACTCTATGCTTAGTGCCCTTTGTATGGCTAGGACTGAAATGAACCTGGTAGAGCATCCCACACAAACGAATGCTCCACATGCGGGTTTCACATGCCACCAACTCCACATTCACAGGCAACTTCAGCGCCACAGCCGTTTTCAGATAGCCCTCAATGCAAAGGCTCTAGACGCAAATATTGGTGTGAGAGCTAATTCAATCAAGGAAACACTGCATGTTGGTGAAGGGCATATTGAAGAAGGATCAGCCGAGTGGTTCTTGTGGGAGAACAACTCCATTTGGCTCACTAACTTCACACACCATCAGGCTTCCAAGCAGCTCTCAAGGAAACTCAGTTTTCACACTCTATGCTTAGTGCCCTTTGTATGGCCTAGGACTGAAATGAAGCTTGGTGAGCATCCCACATAAACGAATGCTCCACTTGCGGGTTTCACATGCCACCAACTCCACATGCTCACGCAACTTCAGCGCCACAGCCGTTTTCAGATAGCCCTCAATGCAAAGGCTCTAGACGCAAATATTGGTGTGAGAGCTAATTCAATCAAGGAAACACTGCATGTTGGTGAAGGGCATATTGAAGAAGGATCAGCCGAGTGGTTCTTGTGGGAGAACAACTCCATTTGGCTCACTAACTTCACACACCATCAGGCTTCCAAGCAGCTCTCAAGGAAACAGTTTTCACACTCTATGCTTAGTGCTCTTTGAGTGCATTATCTAGGAATGAACCTGGTAGAGCATCCCACACAAACGAATGCTCCACATGCGGGTTTCACATGCCACCAACTCCACATTCACAGGCAACTTCAGCGCCACAGCCGTTTTCAGATAGCCCTCAATGCAAAGGCTCTAGACGCAAATATTGGTGTGAGAGCTAATTCAATCAAGGAAACACTGCATGTTGGTGAAGGGCATATTGAAGAAGGATCAGCCGAGTGGTTCTTGTGGGAGAACAACTCCATTTGGCTCACTAACTTCACACACCATCAGGCTTCCAAGCAGCTCTCAAGGAAACTCAGTTTTCACACTCTATGCTTAGTGCCCTTTGTATGGCTAGGACTGAAATGAACCTGGTAGAGCATCCCACACAAACGAATGCTCCACATGCGGGTTTCACATGCCACCAACTCCACATTCACAGGCAACTTCAGCGCCACAGCCGTTTTCAGATAGCCCTCAATGCAAAGGCTCTAGACACAAATATTGGTGTGAGAGCTAATTCAATCAAGGAAACACTGCATGTTGGTGAAGGGCATATTGAAGAAGGATCAGCCGAGTGGTTCTTGTGGGAGAACAACTCCATTTGGCTCACTAACTTCACACACCATCAGGCTTCCAAGCAGCTCTCAAGGAAACTCAGTTTTCACACTCTATGCTTAGTGCCCATTGAATGCATTATCTAGGAATGAACCTGGTAGAGCATCCCACACAAACGAATGCTCCACATGCGGGTTTCACATGCCACCAACTCCACATTCACAGGCAACTTCAGCGCCACAGCCGTTTTCAGATAGCCCTCAATGCAAAGGCTCTAGACACAAATATTGGTGTGAGAGCTAATTCAATCAAGGAAACACTGCATGTTGGTGAAGGGCATATTGAAGAAGGATCAGCCGAGTGGTTCTTGTGGGAGAACAACTCCATTTGGCTCACTAACTTCACACACCATCAGGCTTCCAAGCAGCTCTCAAGGAAACTCAGTTTTCACACTCTATGCTTAGTGCTCTTTGAGTGCATTATCTAGGAATGAACCTGGTAGAGCATCCCACACAAACGAATGCTCCACATGCAGGTTTCACATGCCACCAACTCCACATTCACAGGCAACTTCAGCGCCACAGCCGTTTTCAGATAGCCCTCAATGCAAAGGCTCTAGACGCAAATATTGGTGTGAGAGCTAATTCAATCAAGGAAACACTGCATGTTGGTGAAGGGCATATTGAAGAAGGATCAGCCAAGTGGTTCTTGTGGGAGAACAACTCCATTTGGCTCACTAACTTCACACACCATCAGGCTTCCAAGCAGCTCTCAAGGAAACTCAGTTTTCACACTCTATGCTTAGTGCTCTTTGAGTGCATTATCTAGGAATGAACCTGGTAGAGCATCCCACACAAACGAATGCTCCACATGCGGGTTTCACATGCCACCAACTCCACATTGACAGGCAACTTCAGCGCCACAGCCGTTTTCAGATAGCCCTCAATGCAAAGGCTCTAGACGCAAATATTGGTGTGAGAGCTAATTCAATCAAGGAAACAATGCATGTTGGTGAAGGGCATATTGAAGAAGGATCAGCCGAGTGGTTCTTGTGGGAGAACAACTCCATTTGGCTCACTAACTTCACACACCATCAGGCTTCCAAGCAGCTCTCAAGGAAACTCAGTTTTCACACTCTATGTTTAGTGCCCATTGAATGCATTATCTAGGAATGAACCTGGTAGAGCATCCCACACAAACGAATGCTCCACATGCGGGTTTCACATGCCACCAACTCCACATTCACAGGCAACTTCAGCGCCACAGCCGTTTTCAGATAGCCCTCAATGCAAAGGCTCTAGACGCAAATATTGGTGTGAGAGCTAATTCAATCAAGGAAACACTGCATGTTGGTGAAGGGCATATTGAAGAAGGATCAGCCGAGTGGTTCTTGTGGGAGAACAACTCCATTTGGCTCACTAACTTCACACACCATCAGGCTTCCAAGCAGCTCTCAAGGAAACTCAGTTTTCACACTCTATGCTTAGTGCCCTTTGTATGGCTAGGACTGAAATGAACCTGGTAGAGCATCCCACACAAACGAATGCTCCACTTGCAGGTTTCACATGCCACCAACTCCACATTCACAGGCAACTTCAGCGCCACAGCCGTTTTCAGATAGCCCTCAATGCAAAGGCTCTAGACGCAAATATTGGTGTGAGAGCTAATTCAATCAAGGAAACACTGCATGTTGGTGAAGGGCATATTGAAGAAGGATCAGCCGAGTGGTTCTTGTGGGAGAACAACTCCATTTGGCTCACTAACTTCACACACCATCAGGCTTCCAAGCAGCTCTCAAGGAAACTCAGTTTTCACACTCTATGCTTAGTGCCCTTTGAGTGCATTATCTAGGAATGAACCTGGTAGAGCATCCCACACAAACGAATGCTCCACATGCGGGTTTCACATGCCACCAACTCCACATTGACAGGCAACTTCAGCGCCACAGCCGTTTTCAGATAGCCCTCAATGCAAAGGCTCTAGACGCAAATATTGGTGTGAGAGCTAATTCAATCAAGGAAACAATGCATGTTGGTGAAGGGCATATTGAAGAAGGATCAGCCGAGTGGTTCTTGTGGGAGAACAACTCCATTTGGCTCACTAACTTCACACACCATCAGGCTTCCAAGCAGCTCTCAAGGAAACTCAGTTTTCACACTCTATGCTTAGTGCCCTTTGAGTGCCTAGGACTGAAATGAAGCTTGGTGAGCATCCCACATAAACGAATGCTCCACTTGCGGGTTTCACATGACACCAACTCCACATTCACAGGCAACTTCAGCGCCACAGCCGTTTTCAGATAGCCCTCAATGCAAAGGCTCTAGACGCAAATATTGGTGTGAGAGCTAATTCAATCAAGGAAACACTGCATGTTGGTGAAGGGCACAACGAAGAAGGATCAGCCGAGTGGTTCTTGTGGGAGAACAACTCCATTTGGCTCACTAACTTCACACACCATCAGGCTTCCAAGCAGCTCTCAAGGAAACTCAGTTTTCACACTCTATGCTTAGTGCCCTTTGTATGGCTAGAACTGAAATGAACCTGGTAGAGCATCCCACACAAACGAATGCTCCACATGCGGGTTTCACATGCCACCAACTACACATTCTCACGCAACTTCAGCGCCACAGCCGTTTTCAGATAGCCCTCAATGCAAAGGCTCTAGACGCAAATATTGGTGTGAGAGCTAATTCAATCAAGGAAACAATGCATGTTGGTGAAGGGCATATTGAAGAAGGATCAGCCGAGTGGTTCTTGTGGGAGAACAACTCCATTTGGCTCACTAACTTCACACACCATCAGGCTTCCAAGCAGCTCTCAAGGAAACTCAGTTTTCACACTCTATGCTTAGTGCTCTTTGAGTGCATTATCTAGGAATGAACCTGGTAGAGCATCCCACACAAACGAATGCTCCACATGCGGGTTTCACATGCCACCAACTCCACATTCACAGGCAACTTCAGCGCCACAGCCGTTTTCAGATAGCCCTCAATGCAAAGGCTCTAGATGCAAATATTGGTGTGAGAGCTAATTCAATCAAGGAAACACTGCATGTTGGTGAAGGGCATATTGAAGAAGGATCAGCCGAGTGGTTCTTGTGGCAGAACAACTCCATTTGGCTCACTAACTTCACACACCATCAGGCTTCCAAGCAGCTCTCAAGGAAACTCAGTTTTCACACTCTATGCTTAGTGCTCTTTGAGTGCATTATCTAGGAATGAACCTGGTAGAGCATCCCACACAAACGAATGCTCCACATGCGGGTTTCACATGCCACCAACTCCACATTCACAGGCAACTTCAGCGCCACAGCCGTTTTCAGATAGCCCTCAATGCAAAGGCTCTAGACGCAAATATTGGTGTGAGAGCTAATTCAATCAAGGAAACACTGCATGTTGGTGAAGGGCATATTGAAGAAGGATCAGCCGAGTGGTTCTTGTGGGAGAACAACTCCATTTGGCTCACTAACTTCACACACCATCAGGCTTCCAAGCAGCTCTCAAGGAAACTCAGTTTTCACACTCTATGCTTAGTGCCCTTTGTATGGCTAGGACTGAAATGAACCTGGTAGAGCATCCCACACAAACGAATGCTCCACTTGCAGGTTTCACATGCCACCAACTCCACATTCACAGGCAACTTCAGCGCCACAGCCGTTTTCAGATAGCCCTCAATGCAAAGGCTCTAGACGCAAATATTGGTGTGAGAGCTAATTCAATCAAGGAAACACTGCATGTTGGTGAAGCGCATATTGAAGAAGGATCAGCCGAGTGGTTCTTGTGGGAGAACAACTCCATTTGGCTCACTAACTTCACACACCATCAGGCTTCCAAGCAGCTCTCAAGGAAACTCAGTTTTCACACTCTATGCTTAGTGCCCTTTGAGTGCATTATCTAGGAATGAACCTGGTAGAGCATCCCACACAAACGAATGCTCCACATGCGGGTTTCACATGCCACCAACTCCACATTCACAGGCAACTTCAGCGCCACAGCCGTTTTCAGATAGCCCTCAATGCAAAGGCTCTAGACGCAAATATTGGTGTGAGAGCTAATTCAATCAAGGAAACACTGCATGTTGGTGAAGGGCATATTGAAGAAGGATCAGCCGAGTGGTTCTTGTGGGAGAACAACTCCATTTGGCTCACTAACTTCACACACCATCAGGCTTCCAAGCAGCTCTCAAGGAAACTCAGTTTTCACACTCTATGCTTAGTGCCCTTTGAGTGCCTAGGACTGAAATGAAGCTTGGTGAGCATCCCACATAAACGAATGCTCCACTTGCGGGTTTCACATGACACCAACTCCACATTCACAGACAACTTCAGCGCCACAGCCGTTTTCAGATAGCCCTCAATGCAAAGGCTCTAGACGCAAGTATTGGTGTGAGAGCTAATTCAATCAAGGAAACACTGCATGTTGGTGAAGGGCATATTGAAGAAGGATCAGCCGAGTGGTTCTTGTGGGAGAACAACTCCATTTGGCTCACTAACTTCACACACCATCAGGCTTCCAAGCAGCTCTCAAGGAAACTCAGTTTTCACACTCTATGCTTAGTGCCCTTTGTATGGCTAGAACTGAAATGAACCTGGTAGAGCATCCCACACAAACGAATGCTCCACATGCGTGTTTCACATGCCACCAACTCCACATTCACAGGCAACTTCAGCGCCACAGCCGTTTTCAGATAGCCCTCAATGCAAAGGCTCTAGACGCAAATATTGGTGTGAGAGCTAATTCAATCAAGGAAACACTGCATGTTGGTGAAGGGCATATTGAAGAAGGATCAGCCGAGTGGTTCTTGTGGGAGAACAACTCCATTTGGCTCACTAACTTCACACACCATCAGGCTTCCAAGCAGCTCTCAAGGAAACTCAGTTTTCACACTCTATGCTTAGTGCTCTTTGAGTGCATTATCTAGGAATGAACCTGGTAGAGCATCCCACACAAACGAATGCTCCACATGCGGGTTTCACATGCCACCAACTCCACATTCACAGGCAACTTCAGCGCCACAGCCGTTTTCAGATAGCCCTCAATGCAAAGGCTCTAGATGCAAATATTGGTGTGAGAGCTAATTCAATCAAGGAAACACTGCATGTTGGTGAAGGGCATATTGAAGAAGGATCAGCCGAGTGGTTCTTGTGGCAGAACAACTCCATTTGGCTCACTAACTTCACACACCATCAGGCTTCCAAGCAGCTCTCAAGGAAACTCAGTTTTCACACTCTATGCTTAGTTCTCTTTGAGTGCATTATCTAGGAATGAACCTGGTAGAGCATCCCACACAAACGAATGCTCCACATGCGGGTTTCACATGCCACCAACTCCACATTCACAGGCAACTTCAGCGCCACAGCCGTTTTCAGATAGCCCTCAATGCAAAGGCTCTAGACGCAAATATTGGTGTGAGAGCTAATTCAATCAAGGAAACACTGCATGTTGGTGAAGGGCATATTGAAGAAGGATCAGCCGAGTGGTTCTTGTGGGAGAACAACTCCATTTGGCTCACTAACTTCACACACCATCAGGCTTCCAAGCAGCTCTCAAGGAAACTCAGTTTTCACACTCTATGTTTAGTGCCCTTTGAGTGCATTATCTAGGAATGAACCTGGTAGAGCATCCCACACAAACGAATGCTCCACATGCGGGTTTCACATGCCACCAACTCCACATTCACAGGCAACTTCAGCGCCACAGCTGTTTTCAGATAGCCCTCAATGCAAAGGCTCTAGATGCAAATATTGGTGTGAGAGCTAATTCAATCAAGGAAACACTGCATGTTGGTGAAGGGCATATTGAAGAAGGATCAGCCGAGTGGTTCTTGTGGGAGAACAACTCCATTTGGCTCACTAACTTCACACACCATCAGGCTTCCAAGCAGCTCTCAAGGAAACTCAGTTTTCACACTCTATGCTTAGTGCCCTTTGAGTGCCTAGGACTGAAATGAAGCTTGGTGAGCATCCCACATAAAAGAATGCTCCACATGCGGGTTTCACATGCCACCAACTACACATTCTCACGCAACTTCAGCGCCACAGCCGTTTTCAGATAGCCCTCAATGCAAAGGCTCTAGACGCAAATATTGGTGTGAGAGCTAATTCAATCAAGGAAACACTGCATGTTGGTGAAGGGCATATTGAAGAAGGATCAGCCGAGTGGTTCTTGTGGGAGAACAACTCCATTTGGCTCACTAACTTCACACACCATCAGGCTTCCAAGCAGCTCTCAAGGAAACTCAGTTTTCACACTCTATGCTTAGTGTCCTTTGAGTACCTAGGACTGAAATGAACCTGGTAGAGCATCCCACACAAACGAATGCTCCACATGCGGGTTTCACATGCCACCAACTCCACATTCACAGGCAACTTCAGCGCCACAGCCGTTTTCAGATAGCCCTCAATGCAAAGGCTCTAGACGCAAATATTGGTGTGAGAGCTAATTCAATCAAGGAAACACTGCATGTTGGTGAAGGGCATATTGAAGAAGGATCAGCCGAGTGGTTCTTGTGGGAGAACAACTCCATTTGGCTCACTAACTTCACACACCATCAGGCTTCCAAGCAGCTCTCAAGGAAACTCAGTTTTCACACTCTATGCTTAGTGCCCTTTGTATGGCTAGGACTGAAATGAACCTGGTAGAGCATCCCACACAAACGAATGCTCCACATGCGGGTTTCACATGCCACCAACTCCACATTGACAGGCAACTTCAGCGCCACAGCCGTTTTCAGATAGCCCTCAATGCAAAGGCTCTAGACACAAATATTGGTGTGAGAGCTAATTCAATCAAGGAAACACTGCATGTTGGTGAAGGGCATATTGAAGAAGGATCAGCCGAGTGGTTCTTGTGGGAGAACAACTCCATTTGGCTCACTAACTTCACACACCATCAGGCTTCCAAGCAGCTCTCAAGGAAACTCAGTTTTCACACTCTATGCTTAGTGCTCTTTGAGTGCATTATCTAGGAATGAACCTGGTAGAGCATCCCACACAAACGAATGCTCCACATGCGGGTTTCACATGCCACCAACTCCACATTCACAGGCAACTTCAGCGCCACAGCCGTTTTCAGATAGCCCTCAATGCAAAGGCTCTAGACACAAATATTGGTGTGAGAGCTAATTCAATCAAGGAAACACTGCATGTTGGTGAAGGGCATATTGAAGAAGGATCAGCCGAGTGGTTCTTGTGGGAGAACAACTCCATTTGGCTCACTAACTTCACACACCATCAGGCTTCCAAGCAGCTCTCAAGGAAACTCAGTTTTCACACTCTATGCTTAGTGCTCTTTGAGTGCATTATCTAGGAATGAACCTGGTAGAGCATCCCACACAAACGAATGCTCCACATGCGGGTTTCACATGCCACCAACTCCACATTCACAGGCAACTTCAGCGCCACAGCCGTTTTCAGATAGCCCTCAATGCAAAGGCTCTAGACGCAAATATTGGTGTGAGAGCTAATTCAATCAAGGAAACACTGCATGTTGGTGAAGGGCATATTGAAGAAGGATCAGCCAAGTGGTTCTTGTGGGAGAACAACTCCATTTGGCTCACTAACTTCACACACCATCAGGCTTCCAAGCAGCTCTCAAGGAAACTCAGTTTTCACACTCTATGCTTAGTGCCCTTTGAATGGCTAGGACTGAAATGAACCTGGTAGAGCATCCCACAGAAACGAATGCTCCACATGCGGGTTTCACATGCCACCAACTCCACATTCACAGGCAACTTCAGCGCCACAGCCGTATTCAGATAGCCCTCAATGCAAAGGCTCTAGACGCAAATATTGGTGTGAGAGCTAATTCAATCAAGGAAACACTGCATGTTGGTGAAGGGCATATTGAAGAAGGATCAGCCGAGTGGTTCTTGTGGAAGAACAACTCCATTTGGCTCACTAACTTCACACACCATCAGGCTTCCAAGCAGCTCTCAAGGAAACTCAGTTTTCACACTCTATGATTAGTGCTCTTTGTGTGCCTAGGACTGAAATGAACCTGGTAGAGCATCCCACACAAACGAATGCTCCACATGCGGGTTTCACATGCCACCAACTCCACATTCACAGGCAACTTCAGCGCCACAGCCGTTTTCAGATAGCCCTCAATGCAAAGGCTCTAGACGCAAATATTGGTGTGAGAGCTAATTCAATCAAGGAAACACTGCATGTTGGTGAAGGGCATATTGAAGAAGGATCAGCCGAGTGGTTCTTGTGGGAGAACAACTCCATTTGGCTCACTAACTTCACACACCATCAGGCTTCCAAGCAGCTCTCAAGGAAACTCAGTTTTCACACTCTATGCTTAGTGCCCTTTGAGTGCATTATCTAGGAATGAACCTGGTAGAGCATCCCACACAAACGAATGCTCCACATGCGGGTTTCACATGCCACCAACTCCACATTGACAGGCAACTTCAGCGCCACAGCCGTTTTCAGATAGCCCTCAATGCAAAGGCTCTAGACGCAAATATTGGTGTGAGAGCTAATTCAATCAAGGAAACACTGCATGTTGGTGAAGGGCATATTGAAGAAGGATCAGCCGAGTGGTTCTTGTGGGAGAACAACTCCATTTGGCTCACTAACTTCACACACCATCAGGCTTCCAAGCAGCTCTCAAGGAAACTCAGTTTTCACACTCTATGCTTAGTGCTCTTTGAGTGCCTAGGACTGAAATGAAGCTTGGTGAGCATCCCACATAAACGAATGCTCCACTTGCGGGTTTCACATGACACCAACTCCACATTCACAGGCAACTTCAGCGCCACAACCGTTTTCAGATAGCCCTCAATGCAAAGGCTCTAGACGCAAATATTGGTGTGAGAGCTAATTCAATCAAGGAAACACTGCATGTTGGTGAAGGGCATATTGAAGAAGGATCAGCCGAGTGGTTCTTGTGGGAGAACAACTCCATTTGGCTCACTAACTTCACACACCATCAGGCTTCCAAGCAGCTCTCAAGGAAACTCAGTTTTCACACTCTATCCTTAGTGCCCTTTGAGTGCCTAGGACTGAAATGAAGCTTGGTGAGCATCCCACATAAACGAATGCTCCACATGCGGGTTTCACATGCCACCAACTCCACATTCACAGGCAACTTCAGCGCCACAGCCGTTTTCAGATAGCCCTCAATGCAAAGGCTCTAGACGCAAATATTGGTGTGAGAGCTAATTCAATCAAGGAAACACTGCATGTTGGTGAAGGGCATATTGAAGAAGGATCAGCCGAGTGGTTCTTGTGGGAGAACAACTCCATTTGGCTCACTAACTTCACACACCATCAGGCTTCCAAGCAGCTCTCAAGGAAACTCAGTTTTCACACTCTATGCTTAGTGCTCTTTGAGTGCATTATCTAGGAAAGAACCTGGTAGAGCATCCCACACAAACGAATGCTCCACATGCGGGTTTCACATGCCACCAACTCCACATTCACAGGCAACTTCAGCGCCACAGCCGTTTTCAGATAGCCCTCAATGCAAAGGCTCTAGACGCAAATATTGGTGTGAGAGCTAATTCAATCAAGGAAACACTGCATGTTGGTGAAGGGCATATTGAAGAAGGATCAGCTGAGTGGTTCTTGTGGGAGAACAACTCCATTTGGCTCACTAACTTCACACACCATCAGGCTTCCAAGCAGCTCTCAAGGAAACTCAGTTTTCACACTCTATGTTTAGTGCGCATTGAATGCATTATCTAGATATGAACCTGGTAGAGCATCAAACGCAAACGAATGCTCCACATGCGGGTTTCACATCCACCAACTCCACATTCACAGGCAACTTCAGCGCCACAGCCGTTTTCAGATAGCCCTCAATGCAAAGGCTCTAGACCCAAATATTGGTGTGAGAGCTAATTCAATCAAGGAAACACTGCATGTTGGTGAAGCGCATATTGAAGAAGGATCAGCCGAGTGGTTCTTGTGGGAGAACAACTCCATTTGGCTCACTAACTTCACACACCATCAGGCTTCCAAGCAGCTCTCAAGGAAACTCAGTTTTCACACTCTATGCTTAGTGCCCTTTGAGTGCATTATCTAGGAATGAACCTGGTAGAGCATGCCACACAAACGAATGCTCCACATGCGGGTTTCACATGCCACCAACTCCACATTCACAGGCAACTTCAGCGCCACAGCCGTTTTCAGATAGCCCTCAATGCAAAGGCTCTAGATGCAAATATTGGTGTGAGAGCTAATTCAATCAAGGAAACACTGCATGTTGGTGAAGGGCATATTGAAGAAGGATCAGCCGAGTGGTTCTTGTGGGAGAACAACTCCATTTGGCTCACTAACTTCACACACCATCAGGCTTCCAAGCAGCTCTCAAGGAAACTCAGTTTTCACACTCTATGCTTAGTGCCCTTTGAGTACCTAGGACTGAAATGAAGTTTGGTGAGAATCCCACATAAACGAATGCTCCACATGCGGGTTTCACATGCCACCAACTCCACATTCACAGGCAACTTCAGCGCCACAGCCGTTTTCAGATAGCCCTCAATGCAAAGGCTCTAGACCCAAATATTGGTGTGAGAGCTAATTCAATCAAGGAAACACTGCATGTTGGTGAAGGGCATATTGAAGAAGGATCAGCCGAGTGGTTCTTGTGGGAGAACAACTCCATTTGGCTCACTAACTTCACACACCATCAGGCTTCCAAGCAGCTCTCAAGGAAACTCAGTTTTCACACTCTATGCTTAGTGCCCTTTGAGTACCTAGGACTGAAATGAAGCTTGGTGAGAATCCCACATAAACGAATGCTCCACATGCGGGTTTCACATGCCACCAACTCCACATTCACAGGCAACTTCAGCGCCACAGCCGTTTTCAGATAGCCCTCAATGCAAAGGCTCTAGACCCAAATATTGGTGTGAGAGCTAATTCAATCAAGGAAACACTGCATGTTGGTGAAGGGCATATTGAAGAAGGATCAGCCGAGTGGTTCTTGTGGGAGAACAACTCCATTTGGCTCACTAACTTCACACACCATCAGGCTTCCAAGCAGCTCTCAAGGAAACTCAGTTTTCACACTCTATGCTTAGTGCCCTTTGAGTACCTAGGACTGAAATGAAGCTTGGTGAGAATCCCACATAAACGAATGCTCCACATGCGGGTTTCACATGCCACCAACTCCACATTGACAGGCAACTTCAGCGCCACAGCCGTTTTCAGATAGCCCTCAATGCAAAGGCTCTAGACCCAAATATTGGTGTGAGAGCTAATTCAATCAAGGAAACACTGCATGTTGGTGAAGGGCATATTGAAGAAGGATCAGCCGAGTGGTTCTTGTGGGAGAACAACTCCATTTGGCTCACTAACTTCACACACCATCAGGCTTCCAAGCAGCTCTCAAGGAAACTCAGTTTTCACACTCTATGCTTAGTGCCCTTTGAGTACCTAGGACTGAAATGAAGCTTGGTGAGAATCCCACATAAACGAATGCTCCACATGCGGGTTTCACATGCCACCAACTCCACATTCACAGGCAACTTCAGCGCCACAGCCGTTTTCAGATAGCCCTCAATGCAAAGGCTCTAGACGCAAATATTGGTGTGAGAGCTAATTCAATCAAGGAAACACTGCATGTTGGTGAAGGGCATATTGAAGAAGGATCAGCTGAGTGGTTCTTGTGGGAGAACAACTCCATTTGGCTCACTAACTTCACACACCATCAGGCTTCCAAGCAGCTCTCAAGGAAACTCAGTTTTCACACTCTATGTTTAGTGCCCATTGAATGCATTATCTAGATATGAACCTGGTAGAGCATCAAACGCAAACGAATGCTCCACATGCGGGTTTCACATGCCACCAACTCCACATTGACAGGCAACTTCAGCGCCACAGCCGTTTTCAGATAGCCCTCAATGCAAAGGCTCTAGACCCAAATATTGGTGTGAGAGCTAATTCAATCAAGGAAACACTGCATGTTGGTGAAGCGCATATTGAAGAAGGATCAGCCGAGTGGTTCTTGTGGGAGAACAACTCCATTTGGCTCACTAACTTCACACACCATCAGGCTTCCAAGCAGCTCTCAAGGAAACTCAGTTTTCACACTCTATGCTTAGTGCCCTTTGAGTGCATTATGTAGGAATGAACCTGGTAGAGCATGCCACACAAACGAATGCTCCACATGCGGGTTTCACATGCCACCAACTCCACATTCACAGGCAACTTCAGCGCCACAGCCGTTTTCAGATAGCCCTCAATGCAAAGGCTCTAGATGCAAATATTGGTGTGAGAGCTAATTCAATCAAGGAAACACTGCATGTTGGTGAAGGGCATATTGAAGAAGGATCAGCCGAGTGGTTCTTGTGGGAGAACAACTCCATTTGGCTCACTAACTTCACACACCATCAGGCTTCCAAGCAGCTCTCAAGGAAACTCAGTTTTCACACTCTATGCTTAGTGCCCTTTGAGTACCTAGGACTGAAATGAAGTTTGGTGAGAATCCCACATAAACGAATGCTCCACATGCGGGTTTCACATGCCACCAACTCCACATTCACAGGCAACTTCAGCGCCACAGCCGTTTTCAGATAGCCCTCAATGCAAAGGCTCTAGACCCAAATATTGGTGTGAGAGCTAATTCAATCAAGGAAACACTGCATGTTGGTGAAGGGCATATTGAAGAAGGATCAGCCGAGTGGTTCTTGTGGGAGAACAACTCCATTTGGCTCACTAACTTCACACACCATCAGGCTTCCAAGCAGCTCTCAAGGAAACTCAGTTTTCACACTCTATGCTTAGTGCCCTTTGAGTACCTAGGACTGAAATGAAGCTTGGTGAGAATCCCGCACAAACGAATACTCCACATGCGGGTTTCACATGCCACCAACTCCACATTCACAGGCAACTTCAGCGCCACAGCCGTTTTCAGATAGCCCTCAATGCAAAGGCTCTAGACGCAAATATTGGTGTGAGAGCTAATTCAATCAAGGAAACACTGCATGTTGGTGAAGGGCATATTGAAGAAGGATCAGCCGAGTGGTTCTTGTGGGAGAACAACTCCATTTGGCTCACTAACTTCACACACCATCAGGCTTCCAAGCAGCTCTCAAGGAAACTCAGTTTTCACACTCTATGCTTAGTGCCCTTTGAGTACCTAGGACTGAAATGAAGCTTGGTGAGAATCCCACATAAACGAATGCTCCACATGCGGGTTTCACATGCCACCAACTCCACATTCACAGGCAACTTCAGCGCCACAGCCGTTTTCAGATAGCCCTCAATGCAAAGGCTCTAGACCCAAATATTGGTGTGAGAGCTAATTCAATCAAGGAAACACTGCATGTTGGTGAAGGGCATATTGAAGAAGGATCAGCCTAGTGGTTCTTGTGGGAGAACAACTCCATTTGGCTCACTAACTTCACACACCATCAGGCTTCCAAGCAGCTCTCAAGGAAACTCAGTTTTCACACTCTATGCTTAGTGCTCTTTGAGTGCATTATCTAGGAATGAACCTGGTAGAGCATCCCACACAAACGAATGCTCCACATGCGGGTTTCACATGCCACCAACTCCACATTCACAGGCAACTTCAGCGCCACAGCCGTTTTCAGATAGCCTTCAATGCAAAGGCTCTAGACGCAAATATTGGTGTGAGAGCTAATTCAATCAAGGAAACACTGCATGTTGGTGAAGGGCATATTGAAGAAGGATCAGCCGAGTGGTTCTTGTGGGAGAACAACTCCATTTGGCTCACTAACTTCACACACCATCAGGCTTCCAAGCAGCTCTCAAGGAAACTCAGTTTTCACACTCTATGCTTAGTGCCCTTTGAGTGCCTAGGACTGAAATGAAGCTTGGTGAGCATCCCACATAAACGAATGCTCCACTTGCGGGTTTCACATGACACCAACTCCACATTCACAGGCAACTTCAGCGCCACAGCCGTTTTCAGATAGCCCTCAATGCAAAGGCTCTAGACGCAAATATTGGTGTGAGAGCTAATTCAATCAAGGAAACACTGCATGTTGGTGAAGGGCATATTGAAGAAGGATCAGCCGAGTGGTTCTTGTGGGAGAACAACTCCATTTGGCTCACTAACTTCACACACCATCAGGCTTCCAAGCAGCTCTCAAGGAAACTCAGTTTTCACACTCTATGATTAGTGCTCTTTGTGTGCCTAGGACTGAAATGAACCTGGTAGAGCATCCCACACAAACGAATGCTCCACATGCGGGTTTCACATGCCACCAACTCCACATTCACAGGCAACTTCAGCGCCACAGCCGTTTTCAGATAGCCCTCAATGCAAAGGCTCTAGACGCAAATATTGGTGTGAGAGCTAATTCAATCAAGGAAACACTGCATGTTGGTGAAGGGCATATTGAAGAAGGATCAGCCGAGTGGTTCTTGTGGGAGAACAACTCCATTTGGCTCACTAACTTCACACACCATCAGGCTTCCAAGCAGCTCTCAAGGAAACTCAGTTTTCACACTCTATGCTTAGTGCCCTTTGAGTGCATTATCTAGGAATGAACCTGGTAGAGCATCCCACACAAACGAATGCTCCACATGCGGGTTTCACATGCCACCAACTCCACATTCACAGGCAACTTCAGCGCCACAGCCGTTTTCAGATAGCCCTCAATGCAAAGGCTCTAGACGCAAATATTGGTGTGAGAGCTAATTCAATCAAGGAAACACTGCATGTTGGTGAAGGGCATATTGAAGAAGGATCAGCCGAGTGGTTCTTGTGGGAGAACAACTCCATTTGGCTCACTAACTTCACACACCATCAGGCTTCCAAGCAGCTCTCAAGGAAACTCAGTTTTCACACTCTATGCTTAGTGCCCTTTGAGTGCCTAGGACTGAAATGAAGCTTGGTGAGCATCCCACATAAATGAATGCTCCACTTGCGGGTTTCACATGACACCAACTCCACATTCACAGGCAACTTCAGCGCCACAGCCGTTTTCAGATAGCCCTCAATGCAAAGGCTCTAGACGCAAATATTGGTGTGAGAGCTAATTCAATCAAGGAAACACTGCATGTTGGTGAAGGGCATATTGAAGAAGGATCAGCCGAGTGGTTCTTGTGGGAGAACAACTCCATTTGGCTCACTAACTTCACACACCATCAGGCTTCCAAGCAGCTCTCAAGGAAACTCAGTTTTCACACTCTATGCTTAGTGCTCTTTGAGTGCATTATCTAGGAATGAACCTGGTAGAGCATCCCACACAAACGAATGCTCCACATGCGGGTTTCACATGCCACCAACTCCACATTCACAGACAACTTCAGCGCCACAGCCGTTTTCAGATAGCCCTCAATGCAAAGGCTCTAGATGCAAATATTGGTGTGAGAGCTAATTCAATCAAGGAAACACTGCATGTTGGTGAAGGGCATATTGAAGAAGGATCAGCCGAGTGGTTCTTGTGGCAGAACAACTCCATTTGGCTCACTAACTTCACACACCATCAGGCTTCCAAGCAGCTCTCAAGGAAACTCAGTTTTGACACTCTATGCTTAGTGCTCTTTGAGTGCATTATCTAGAAAAGAATCTGGTAGAGCATCCCACACAAACGAATGCTCCACATGCGGGTTTCACATGCCACCAACTCCACATTCACAGGCAACTTCAGCGCCACAGCCGTTTTCAGATAGCCCTCAATGCAAAGGCTCTAGACGCAAATATTGGTGTGAGAGCTAATTCAATCAAGGAAACACTGCATGTTGGTGAAGGGCATATTGAAGAAGGATCAGCTGAGTGGTTCTTGTGGGAGAACAACTCCATTTGGCACACTAACTTCACACACCATCAGGCTTCCAAGCAGCTCTCAAGGAAACTCAGTTTTCACACTCTATGCTTAGTGCCCTTTGAGTACCTAGGACTGAAATGAAGTTTGGTGAGAATCCCACATAAACGAATGCTCCACATGCGGGTTTCACATGCCACCAACTCCACATTCACAGGCAACTTCAGCGCCACAGCCGTTTTCAGATAGCCCTCAATGCAAAGGCTCTAGACCCAAATATTGGTGTGAGAGCTAATTCAATCAAGGAAACACTGCATGTTGGTGAAGGGCATATTGAAGAAGGATCAGCCGAGTGGTTCTTGTGGGAGAACAACTCCATTTGGCTCACTAACTTCACACACCATCAGGCTTCCAAGCAGCTCTCAAGGAAACTCAGTTTTCACACTCTATGCTTAGTGCCCTTTGAGTACCTAGGACTGAAATGAAGCTTGGTGAGAATCCCGCACAAACGAATACTCCACATGCGGGTTTCACATGCCACCAACTCCACATTCACAGGCAACTTCAGCGCCACAGCCGTTTTCAGATAGCCCTCAATGCAAAGGCTCTAGACCCAAATATTGGTGTGAGAGCTAATTCAATCAAGGAAACACTGCATGTTGGTGAAGGGCATATTGAAGAAGGATCAGCCGAGTGGTTCTTGTGGGAGAACAACTCCATTTGGCTCACTAACTTCACACACCATCAGGCTTCCAAGCAGCTCTCAAGGAAACTCAGTTTTCACACTCTATGCTTAGTGCCCTTTGAGTACCTAGGACTGAAATGAAGCTTGGTGAGAATCCCACATAAACGAATGCTCCACATGCGGGTTTCACATGCCACCAACTCCACATTGACAGGCAACTTCAGCGCCACAGCCGTTTTCAGATAGCCCTCAATGCAAAGGCTCTAGACCCAAATATTGGTGTGAGAGCTAATTCAATCAAGGAAACACTGCATGTTGGTGAAGGGCATATTGAAGAAGGATCAGCCGAGTGGTTCTTGTGGGAGAACAACTCCATTTGGCTCACTAACTTCACACACCATCAGGCTTCCAAGCAGCTCTCAAGGAAACTCAGTTTTCACACTCTATGCTTAGTGCCCTTTGAGTACCTAGGACTGAAATGAAGCTTGGTGAGAATCCCACATAAACGAATGCTCCACATGCGGGTTTCACATGCCACCAACTCCACATTCACAGGCAACTTCAGCGCCACAGCCGTTTTCAGATAGCCCTCAATGCAAAGGCTCTAGACCCAAATATTGGTGTGAGAGCTAATTCAATCAAGGAAACACTGCATGTTGGTGAAGGGCATATTGAAGAAGGATCAGCCTAGTGGTTCTTGTGGGAGAACAACTCCATTTGGCTCACTAACTTCACACACCATCAGGCTTCCAAGCAGCTCTCAAGGAAACTCAGTTTTCACACTCTATGCTTAGTGCTCTTTGAGTGCATTATCTAGGAATGAACCTGGTAGAGCATCCCACACAAACGAATGCTCCACATGCGGGTTTCACATGCCACCAACTCCACATTCACAGGCAACTTCAGCGCCACAGCCGTTTTCAGATAGCCTTCAATGCAAAGGCTCTAGACGCAAATATTGGTGTGAGAGCTAATTCAATCAAGGAAAACACTGCATGTTGGTGAAGGGCATATTGAAGAAGGATCAGCCGAGTGGTTCTTGTGGGAGAACAACTCCATTTGGCTCACTAACTTCACACACCATCAGGCTTCCAAGCAGCTCTCAAGGAAACTCAGTTTTCACACTCTATGCTTAGTGCCCTTTGAGTGCCTAGGACTGAAATGAAGCTTGGTGAGCATCCCACATAAACGAATGCTCCACTTGCGGGTTTCACATGACACCAACTCCACATTCACAGGCAACTTCAGCGCCACAGCCGTTTTCAGATAGCCCTCAATGCAAAGGCTCTAGACGCAAATATTGGTGTGAGAGCTAATTCAATCAAGGAAACACTGCATGTTGGTGAAGGGCATATTGAAGAAGGATCAGCCGAGTGGTTCTTGTGGGAGAACAACTCCATTTGGCTCACTAACTTCACACACCATCAGGCTTCCAAGCAGCTCTCAAGGAAACTCAGTTTTCACACTCTATGATTAGTGCTCTTTGTGTGCCTAGGACTGAAATGAACCTGGTAGAGCATCCCACACAAACGAATGCTCCACATGCGGGTTTCACATGCCACCAACTCCACATTCACAGGCAACTTCAGCGCCACAGCCGTTTTCAGATAGCCCTCAATGCAAAGGCTCTAGACGCAAATATTGGTGTGAGAGCTAATTCAATCAAGGAAACACTGCATGTTGGTGAAGGGCATATTGAAGAAGGATCAGCCGAGTGGTTCTTGTGGGAGAACAACTCCATTTGGCTCACTAACTTCACACACCATCAGGCTTCCAAGCAGCTCTCAAGGAAACTCAGTTTTCACACTCTATGCTTAGTGCCCTTTGAGTGCATTATCTAGGAATGAACCTGGTAGAGCATCCCACACAAACGAATGCTCCACATGCGGGTTTCACATGCCACCAACTCCACATTCACAGGCAACTTCAGCGCCACAGCCGTTTTCAGATAGCCCTCAATGCAAAGGCTCTAGACGCAAATATTGGTGTGAGAGCTAATTCAATCAAGGAAACACTGCATGTTGGTGAAGGGCATATTGAAGAAGGATCAGCCGAGTGGTTCTTGTGGGAGAACAACTCCATTTGGCTCACTAACTTCACACACCATCAGGCTTCCAAGCAGCTCTCAAGGAAACTCAGTTTTCACACTCTATGCTTAGTGCCCTTTGAGTGCCTAGGACTGAAATGAAGCTTGGTGAGCATCCCACATAAATGAATGCTCCACTTGCGGGTTTCACATGACACCAACTCCACATTCACAGGCAACTTCAGCGCCACAGCCGTTTTCAGATAGCCCTCAATGCAAAGGCTCTAGACGCAAATATTGGTGTGAGAGCTAATTCAATCAAGGAAACACTGCATGTTGGTGAAGGGCATATTGAAGAAGGATCAGCCGAGTGGTTCTTGTGGGAGAACAACTCCATTTGGCTCACTAACTTCACACACCATCAGGCTTCCAAGCAGCTCTCAAGGAAACTCAGTTTTCACACTCTATGCTTAGTGCTCTTTGAGTGCATTATCTAGGAATGAACCTGGTAGAGCATCCCACACAAACGAATGCTCCACATGCGGGTTTCACATGCCACCAACTCCACATTCACAGACAACTTCAGCGCCACAGCCGTTTTCAGATAGCCCTCAATGCAAAGGCTCTAGACCCAAATATTGGTGTGAGAGCTAATTCAATCAAGGAAACACTGCATGTTGGTGAAGGGCATATTGAAGAAGGATCAGCCGAGTGGTTCTTGTGGCAGAACAACTCCATTTGGCTCACTAACTTCACACACCATCAGGCTTCCAAGCAGCTCTCAAGGAAACTCAGTTTTGACACTCTATGCTTAGTGCTCTTTGAGTGCATTATCTAGAAAAGAATCTGGTAGAGCATCCCACACAAACGAATGCTCCACATGCGGGTTTCACATGCCACCAACTCCACATTCACAGGCAACTTCAGCGCCACAGCCGTTTTCAGATAGCCCTCAATGCAAAGGCTCTAGACGCAAATATTGGTGTGAGAGCTAATTCAATCAAGGAAACACTGCATGTTGGTGAAGGGCATATTGAAGAAGGATCAGCTGAGTGGTTCTTGTGGGAGAACAACTCCATTTGGCACACTAACTTCACACACCATCAGGCTTCCAAGCAGCTCTCAAGGAAACTCAGTTTTCACACTCTATGTTTAGTGCCCATTGAATGCATTATCTAGGAATGAACCTGGTAGAGCATCAAACGCAAACGAATGCTCCACATGCGGGTTTCACATGCCACCAACTCCACATTCACAGGCAACTTCAGCGCCACAGCCGTTTTCAGATAGCCCTCAATGCAAAGGCTCTAGACGCAAATATTGGTGTGAGAGCTAATTCAATCAAGGAAACACTGCATGTTGGTGAAGGGCATATTGAAGAAGGATCAGCCGAGTGGTTCTTGTGGGAGAACAACTCCATTTGGCTCACTAACTTCACACACCATCAGGCTTCCAAGCAGCTCTCAAGGAAACTCAGTTTTCACACTCTATGCTTAGTGCTCTTTGAGTGCCTAGGACTGAAATGAAGCTTGGTGAGCATCCCACATAAACGAATGCTCCACTTGCGGGTTTCACATGACACCAACTCCACATTCACAGGCAACTTCAGCGCCACAGCCGTTTTCAGATAGCCCTCAATGCAAAGGCTCTAGACGCAAATATTGGTGTGAGAGCTAATTCAATCAAGGAAACACTGCATGTTGGTGAAGGGCATATTGAAGAAGGATCAGCCGAGTGGTTCTTGTGGGAGAACAACTCCATTTGGCTCACTAACTTCACACACCATCAGGCTTCCAAGCAGCTCTCAAGGAAACTCAGTTTTCACACTCTATCCTTAGTGCCCTTTGAGTGCCTAGGACTGAAATGAAGCTTGGTGAGCATCCCACATAAACGAATGCTCCACATGCGGGTTTCACATGCCACCAACTCCACATTCACAGGCAACTTCAGCGCCACAGCCGTTTTCAGATAGCCCTCAATGCAAAGGCTCTAGACGCAAATATTGGTGTGAGAGCTAATTCAATCAAGGAAACACTGCATGTTGGTGAAGGGCATATTGAAGAAGGATCAGCCGAGTGGTTCTTGTGGGAGAACAACTCCATTTGGCTCACTAACTTCACACACCATCAGGCTTCCAAGCAGCTCTCAAGGAAACTCACTTTTCACACTCTATGCTTAGTGCTCTTTGAGTGCATTATCTAGGAAAGAACCTGGTAGAGCATCCCACACAAACGAATGCTCCACATGCGGGTTTCACATGCCACCAACTCCACATTCACAGGCAACTTCAGCGCCACAGCCGTTTTCAGATAGCCCTCAATGCAAAGGCTCTAGACGCAAATATTGGTGTGAGAGCTAATTCAATCAAGGAAACACTGCATGTTGGTGAAGGGCATATTGAAGAAGGATCAGCTGAGTGGTTCTTGTGGGAGAACAACTCCATTTGGCTCACTAACTTCACACACCATCAGGCTTCCAAGCAGCTCTCAAGGAAACTCAGTTTTCACACTCTATGTTTAGTGCCCATTGAATGCATTATCTAGATATGAACCTGGTAGAGCATCAAACGCAAACGAATGCTCCACATGCGGGTTTCACATGCCACCAACTCCACATTGACAGGCAACTTCAGCGCCACAGCCGTTTTCAGATAGCCCTCAATGCAAAGGCTCTAGACCCAAATATTGGTGTGAGAGCTAATTCAATCAAGGAAACACTGCATGTTGGTGAAGCGCATATTGAAGAAGGATCAGCCGAGTGGTTCTTGTGGGAGAACAACTCCATTTGGCTCACTAACTTCACACACCATCAGGCTTCCAAGCAGCTCTCAAGGAAACTCAGTTTTCACACTCTATGCTTAGTGCCCTTTGAGTGCATTATCTAGGAATGAACCTGGTAGAGCATGCCACACAAACGAATGCTCCACATGCGGGTTTCACATGCCACCAACTCCACATTCACAGGCAACTTCAGCGCCACAGCCGTTTTCAGATAGCCCTCAATGCAAAGGCTCTAGATGCAAATATTGGTGTGAGAGCTAATTCAATCAAGGAAACACTGCATGTTGGTGAAGGGCATATTGAAGAAGGATCAGCCGAGTGGTTCTTGTGGGAGAACAACTCCATTTGGCTCACTAACTTCACACACCATCAGGCTTCCAAGCAGCTCTCAAGGAAACTCAGTTTTCACACTCTATGCTTAGTGCCCTTTGAGTACCTAGGACTGAAATGAAGTTTGGTGAGAATCCCACATAAACGAATGCTCCACATGCGGGTTTCACATGCCACCAACTCCACATTCACAGGCAACTTCAGCGCCACAGCCGTTTTCAGATAGCCCTCAATGCAAAGGCTCTAGACCCAAATATTGGTGTGAGAGCTAATTCAATCAAGGAAACACTGCATGTTGGTGAAGGGCATATTGAAGAAGGATCAGCCGAGTGGTTCTTGTGGGAGAACAACTCCATTTGGCTCACTAACTTCACACACCATCAGGCTTCCAAGCAGCTCTCAAGGAAACTCAGTTTTCACACTCTATGCTTAGTGCCCTTTGAG
>NW_026697875.1:0-27151 GCF_030435755.1 Ochotona princeps | reverse complement strand
GAAGGGCATATTGAAGAAGGATCAGCCGAGTGGTTCTTGTGGGAGAACAACTCCATTTGGCTCACTAACTTCACACACCATCAGGCTTCCAAGCAGCTCTCAAGGAAACTCAGTTTTCACACTCTATGCTTAGTGCCCTTTGTATGCCTAGGACTGAAATGAACCTTGTGGTGAGCATCCCACAAAAACGAATGGTCCACATGCGGGTTTCACATGCCACCAACTCCACATTCACAGGCAACTTCAGCGCCACAGCCATTTTCAGATAGTTCTCAATGCAAAGGGCTCTAGACGCAAATATTGGTGTGAGAGCTAATTCAATCAAGGAAACACTGCATGTTGGTGAAGGGCATATTGAAGAAGGATCAGCCGAGTGGTTCTTGTGGGAGAACTACTCCATTTGGCTCACTAACTTCACACACCATCAGGCTTCCAAGCAGCTCTCAAGGAAACTCAGTTTTCACACTCTATGCTTTAGTGCCCGTTGAGTGCATTATCTAGGAATGAACCTGGTAGAGCATCGCACACAAACGAATGCTCCACATGTGGGTTTCACATGCCACCAACTCCACATTCACAGGCAACTTCAGCGCCACAGCCGTTTTCAGATAGCCCTCAATGCAAAGGCTCTAGACGCAAATATTGGTGTGTGAGAGCTAATTCAATCAACAGGAACACTGCATGTTGGGTGAAGGGCATATTGAAGGAGGATCAGCCGAGTGGTTCTTGTGGGAGAACAACTCCATTTGGCTCACTAACTTCACACACCATCAGGCTTCCAAGCAGCTCTTCAAGGAAACTCAGTTTTCACACTCTATGCTTAGTGCCCTTTGAGTGCATTATCTAGGAATGAACCTGGTAGAGCATCCCACACAAACGAATGCTCCACATGCGGGTTTCACATGCCACCAACTCCACATTCACAGGCAACTTCAGCAGCCACAGCCGTTTTCAGATAGCCCTCAATGCAAAGGCTCTAGACGCAAATATTGGTGTGTGAGAGCTAATCAATCAAGGAAACACTGCATGTTGGTGAAGGGCATATTGAAGAAGGATCAGCCGAGTGGTTCTTGTGGGACAACAACTCCATTTGGCTCACTAACTTCACACACCATCAGGCTTCCAAGCAGCTCTCAAGGAAACTCAGTTTTCACACTCTATGCTTACTGCCCTTTGTGTGCCTAGGACTGAAATGAAGCTTGGTGAGCATCGCACACAAACGAATGCTCCACATGCGGGTTTCACATGCCACCAACTCCACTTTCACAGGCAACTTCAGCGCCACAGCCATTTTCAGATAGCCCTCAATGCAAAGGCTCTAGACACAAATATTGGTGTGAGAGCTAATTCAATCAAGGAAACACTGCATGTTGGTGAAGGGGCATATTGAAGAAGGATCAGCCGAGTGGTTCTTGTGGGACAACAACTCCATTTGGCTCACTAACTTCACACACCATCAGGCTTCCAAGCAGCTCTCAAGGAAACTCAGGTTTCACACTCTATGCTTAGTGCCCTTTGAGTGCATTATCTAGGAATGAACCTGGTAGAACATCCCACACAAACGAATGCTCCACATGCGGGTTTCACATGCCACCAACTCCACATTCACAGGCAACTTCAGCGCACACAGCCGTTTGCAGATAGCCCTCAATGCAAAGGCTCTAGACGCAAATATTGGTGTGAGAGCTAATTCAATCAAGGAAACACTGCATGTTGGTGAAGTGCATATTGAAGAAGGATCAGCAAAGTGGATCCTGTGGGGAGAACAACTCCATTTGGCTCACTAACTTCACACACCATCAGGCTTCCAAGCAGGTCTCAAGGAAACTCAGTTTTTACACTCTATGCTTAGTGCCCTTTGAGTGCATTATCTAGGAATGAAACCTGGTAGAGCATCCCACACAAAACGAATGCTCCACATGCGGGTTTCACATGCCACCAACTCCACATTCACAGGCAACTTCAGCGCCACAGCCGTTTTCAGATAACCCTCAATGCAAAGGCTCTAGACGCAAATATTGGTGTGTGAGAGCTAATTCAATCAAGGAAACACTGCATGTTGGTGAAGGGCATATTGAAAAGGATCAGCCGAGTGGTTCTTGTGGGAGAACAACTCCATTTGGCTCACTAACTTCACACACCATCAGGCTTCCAAGCTGCTCTCAAGGAAACTCAGTTTTCACACTCTATGCTTACTTCCCTTTGTGTGCCTAGGATTGAAATGAAGCTTGGTGAGCATCGCACACAAACGAATGCTCCACATGCGGGTTTCACATGCCACCAACTCCACTTTTACAGGCAACTTCAGCGCCACAGCCGTTTTCAGATAGCCCTCAATGCAAAGGCTCTAGACACAAATATTGGTGTGAGAGCTAACTCAATCAAGGAAACACTGCATGTTGGTGAAGGGCATATTGAAGAAGGATCAGCCGAGTGGTTCTTGTGGAGAACAACTCCATTTGGCTCACTAACTTCACACACCATCAGGCTTCCAAGCAGCTCTCAAGGAAACTCAGTTTTCACACTCTATGCTTAGTGCCCTTTGAGTGCCTAGGACTGAAATGAACCTTGGTGAGCATCGCACACAAACGAATGCTCCACATGCGGGTTTCACATGCCACCAACTCCACTTTCACAGGCAACTTCAGCGCCACAGCCGTTTTCAGATAATTCTCAATGCAAAGGCTCTAGACGCAAATATTGGTGTGAGAGCTAATTCAATCAAGGAAACACTGCATGTTGGTGAAGGGCATATTGAAGAAGGATCAGCCGAGTGGTTCTTGTGGGACAACAACTCCATTTGGCTCACTAACTTCACACACCATCAGGCTTCCAAGCAGCTCTCAAGGAAACTCAGTTTTCACACTCTATGCTTAGTGCCCTTTGAGTGCATTATCTAGGAATGAACCTGGTAGAGCATCCCACACAAACGAATGCTCCACATGCGGGTTTCACATGCCACCAACTCCACATTCACAGGCAACTTCAGCGCCACAGCCGTTTTCAGATAGCCCTCAATGCAAAGGCTCTAGACACAAATATTGGTGTGAGAGCTAATTCAATCAAGGAAACACTGCATGTTGGTGAAGGGCATATTGAAGAAGGATCAGCCGAGTGGTTCTTGTGGGAGAACAACTCCATTTGGTCTCACTAACGTCACACACCATCAGGCTTCCAAGCAGCTCTCAAGGAAACTCAGTTTTCAAACTCTATGTTTAGTGCCCTTTGAGTGACTAGGACTGAAATGAAGCTTGGTGAGCATCCCACAAAAACGAATGCTCCACATGCGGGTTTCACATGCCACCAACTCCACATTCACAGGCAACTTCAGCGCCACAGCCGTTTTCAGATAGCCCTCAATGCAAAGGCTCTAGACGCAAATATTGGTGTGAGAGCTAATTCAATCAAGGAAACACTGCATGTTGGGGAAGGGCATATTGAAGAAGGATCAGCCGAGTGGTTCTTGTGGGACAACAACTCCATTTGGCTCACTAACCTCACACACCATCAGGCTTCCAAGCAGCTCTCAAGGAAACTCAGTTTTCACACTCTATGCTTAGTGCTCTTTGAGTGCATTATCTAGGAATGAACCTGGTAGAGCATCCCACACAAACGAATGCTCCACATGCGGGTTTCACATGCCACCAACTCCACATTCACAGGCAACTTCAGCGCCACAGCCATTTTCAGATAGCCCTCAATGCAAAGGCTCTAGACGCAAATATTGGTGTGAGAGCTAATTCAATCAAGGAATCACTGCATGTTGGTGAAGGGCATATTGAAGAAGGATCAGCAAAGTGGATCCTGTGGGAGAACAACTCCATTTGGCTCACTAACTTCACACACCATCAGGCTTCCAAGCAGCTCTCAAGGAAACTCAGTTTTCACACTCTATGCTTAGTGCCCTTTGAGTGCATTATCTAGGAATGAACCTGGTGAGCATCGCACACAAACGAATGCTCCACATGCGGGTTTCACATGCCACCAACTCCACATTCACAGGCAACTTCAGCGCCACAGCCGTTTTCAGATAGCCCTCAATGCAAAGGCTCTAGACGCAAATATTGGTGTGAGGGCTAATTCAATCAAGGAAACACTGCATGTTGGTGAAGGGCATATTGAAGAAGGATCAGCCGAGTGGTTCTTGTGGGAGAACAACTCCATTTGGCTCACTAACTTCACACACCATCAGGCTTCCAAGCAGCTCTCAAGGAAACTCAGTATCCACACTCTATGCTTAGTGCCCTTGTAGTGCCTAGGACTGAAATGAAGCTTGGTGAGCATCGCACACAAACGAATGCTCCACATGAGGGTTTCACATGCCACCAACTCCACATTCACAGGCAACTTCAGCGCCACAGCCGTTTTCAGATAGTTCTCAATGCAAAGGCTCTAGACGCAAATATTGGTGTGAGAGCTAATTCAATCAAGGAAACACTGCATGTTGGTGAAGGGCATATTGAAGAAGGATCAGCCGAGTGGTTCTTGTGGGAGAACAACTCCATTTGGCTCACTAACTTCACACACCATCAGGCTTCCAAGCAGCTCTCAAGGAAACTCAGGTTTCACACTCTATGCTTAGTGCCCTTTGAGTGCATTATCTAGGAATGAACCTGGTAGAGCATCCCACACAAACGAATGCTCCACATGCGGGTTTCACATGCCACCAACTCCACATTCACAGGCAACTTCAGCGCCACAGCCGTTTTCAGATAGCCCTCAATGCAAAGGCTCTAGACGCAAATATTGGTGTGAGAGCTAATTCAATCAAGGAAACACTGCATGTTGGTGAAGGGCATATTGAAGAAGGATCAGCCGAGTGGTTCTTGTGGGACAACAACTCCATTTGGCTCACTAACTTCACACACCATCAGGCTTCCAAGCAGCTCTCAAGGAAACTCAGTTTTCACACTCTATGCTTAGTGCCCTTTGTATGCCTAGGACTGAAATGAACCTTGGTGAGCATCCCACAAAAACGAATGGTCCACATGCGGGTTTCACATGCCACCAACTCCACATTCACAGGCAACTTCAGCGCCACAGCCATTTTCAGATAGTTCTCAATGCAAAGGCTCTAGACGCAAATATTGGTGTGAGAGCTAATTCAATCAAGGAAACACTGCATGTTGGTGAAGGGCATATTGAAGAAGGATCAGCCGAGTGGTTCTTGTGGGAGAACTACTCCATTTGGCTCACTAACTTCACACACCATCAGGCTTCCAAGCAGCTCTCAAGGAAACTCAGTTTTCACACTCTATGCTTAGTGCCCGTTGAGTGCATTATCTAGGAATGAACCTGGTAGAGCATCGCACACAAACGAATGCTCCACATGTGGGTTTCACATGCCACCAACTCCACATTCACAGGCAACTTCAGCGCCACAGCCGTTTTCAGATAGCCCTCAATGCAAAGGCTCTAGACGCAAATATTGGTGTGAGAGCTAATTCAATCAAGGAAACACTGCATGTTGGTGAAGGGCATATTGAAGGAGGATCAGCCGAGTGGTTCTTGTGGGAGAACAACTCCATTTGGCTCACTAACTTCACACACCATCAGGCTTCCAAGCAGCTCTCAAGGAAACTCAGTTTTCACACTCTATGCTTAGTGCCCTTTGAGTGCATTATCTAGGAATGAACCTGGTAGAGCATCGCACACAAATGAATGCTCCACATGCGGGTTTCACATGCCACCAACTCCACATTCACAGGCAACTTCAGCGCCACAGCCGTTTTCAGATAGCCCTCAATGCAAAGGCTCTAGACGCAAATATTGGTGTGAGAGCTAATTCAATCAAGGAAACACTGCATGTTGGTGAAGGGCATATTGAAGAAGGATCAGCCGAGTGGTTCTTGTGGGACAACAACTCCATTTGGCTCACTAACTTCACACACCATCAGGCTTCCAAGCAGCTCTCAAGGAAACTCAGTTTTCACACTCTATGCTTACTGCCCTTTGTGTGCCTAGGACTGAAATGAAGCTTGGTGAGCATCGCACACAAACGAATGCTCCACATGCGGGTTTCACATGCCACCAACTCCACTTTCACAGGCAACTTCAGCGCCACAGCCATTTTCAGATAGCCCTCAATGCAAAGGCTCTAGACACAAATATTGGTGTGAGAGCTAATTCAATCAAGGAAACACTGCATGTTGGTGAAGGGCATATTGAAGAAGGATCAGCCGAGTGGTTCTTGTGGGACAACAACTCCATTTGGCTCACTAACTTCACACACCATCAGGCTTCCAAGCAGCTCTCAAGGAAACTCAGGTTTCACACTCTATGCTTAGTGCCCTTTGAGTGCATTATCTAGGAATGAACCTGGTAGAACATCCCACACAAACGAATGCTCCACATGCGGGTTTCACATGCCACCAACTCCACATTCACAGGCAACTTCAGCGCCACAGCCGTTTGCAGATAGCCCTCAATGCAAAGGCTCTAGACGCAAATATTGGTGTGAGAGCTAATTCAATCAAGGAAACACTGCATGTTGGTGAAGTGCATATTGAAGAAGGATCAGCAAAGTGGATCCTGTGGGAGAACAACTCCATTTGGCTCACTAACTTCACACACCATCAGGCTTCCAAGCAGGTCTCAAGGAAACTCAGTTTTTACACTCTATGCTTAGTGCCCTTTGAGTGCATTATCTAGGAATGAACCTGGTAGAGCATCCCACACAAACGAATGCTCCACATGCGGGTTTCACATGCCACCAACTCCACATTCACAGGCAACTTCAGCGCCACAGCCGTTTTCAGATAACCCTCAATGCAAAGGCTCTAGACGCAAATATTGGTGTGAGAGCTAATTCAATCAAGGAAACACTGCATGTTGGTGAAGGGCATATTGAAAAGGATCAGCCGAGTGGTTCTTGTGGGAGAACAACTCCATTTGGCTCACTAACTTCACACACCATCAGGCTTCCAAGCAGCTCTCAAGGAAACTCAGTTTTCACACTCTATGCTTACTTCCCTTTGTGTGCCTAGGATTGAAATGAAGCTTGGTGAGCATCGCACACAAACGAATGCTCCACATGCGGGTTTCACATGCCACCAACTCCACTTTTACAGGCAACTTCAGCGCCACAGCCGTTTTCAGATAGCCCTCAATGCAAAGGCTCTAGACACAAATATTGGTGTGAGAGCTAACTCAATCAAGGAAACACTGCATGTTGGTGAAGGGCATATTGAAGAAGGATCAGCCGAGTGGTTCTTGTGGAGAACAACTCCATTTGGCTCACTAACTTCACACACCATCAGGCTTCCAAGCAGCTCTCAAGGAAACTCAGTTTTCACACTCTATGCTTAGTGCCCTTTGAGTGCCTAGGACTGAAATGAACCTTGGTGAGCATCGCACACAAACGAATGCTCCACATGCGGGTTTCACATGCCACCAACTCCACTTTCACAGGCAACTTCAGCGCCACAGCCGTTTTCAGATAATTCTCAATGCAAAGGCTCTAGACGCAAATATTGGTGTGAGAGCTAATTCAATCAAGGAAACACTGCATGTTGGTGAAGGGCATATTGAAGAAGGATCAGCCGAGTGGTTCTTGTGGGACAACAACTCCATTTGGCTCACTAACTTCACACACCATCAGGCTTCCAAGCAGCTCTCAAGGAAACTCAGTTTTCACACTCTATGCTTAGTGCCCTTTGAGTGCATTATCTAGGAATGAACCTGGTAGAGCATCCCACACAAACGAATGCTCCACATGCGGGTTTCACATGCCACCAACTCCACATTCACAGGCAACTTCAGCGCCACAGCCGTTTTCAGATAGCCCTCAATGCAAAGGCTCTAGACACAAATATTGGTGTGAGAGCTAATTCAATCAAGGAAACACTGCATGTTGGTGAAGGGCATATTGAAGAAGGATCAGCCGAGTGGTTCTTGTGGGAGAACAACTCCATTTGGCTCACTAACGTCACACACCATCAGGCTTCCAAGCAGCTCTCAAGGAAACTCAGTTTTCAAACTCTATGTTTAGTGCCCTTTGAGTGACTAGGACTGAAATGAAGCTTGGTGAGCATCCCACAAAAACGAATGCTCCACATGCGGGTTTCACATGCCACCAACTCCACATTCACAGGCAACTTCAGCGCCACAGCCGTTTTCAGATAGCCCTCAATGCAAAGGCTCTAGACGCAAATATTGGTGTGAGAGCTAATTCAATCAAGGAAACACTGCATGTTGGTGAAGGGCATATTGAAGAAGGATCAGCCGAGTGGTTCTTGTGGGACAACAACTCCATTTGGCTCACTAACTTCACACACCATCAGGCTTCCAAGCAGCTCTCAAGGAAACTCAGTTTTCACACTCTATGCTTACTGCCCTTTGTGTGCCTAGGACTGAAATGAAGCTTGGTGAGCATCGCACACAAACGAATGCTCCACATGCGGGTTTCACATGCCACCAACTCCACTTTCACAGGCAACTTCAGCGCCACAGCCATTTTCAGATAGCCCTCAATGCAAAGGCTCTAGACACAAATATTGGTGTGAGAGCTAATTCAATCAAGGAAACACTGCATGTTGGTGAAGGGCATATTGAAGAAGGATCAGCCGAGTGGTTCTTGTGGGACAACAACTCCATTTGGCTCACTAACTTCACACACCATCAGGCTTCCAAGCAGCTCTCAAGGAAACTCAGTTTTCACACTCTATGCTTACTGCCCTTTGTGTGCCTAGGACTGAAATGAAGCTTGGTGAGCATCGCACACAAACGAATGCTCCACATGCGGGTTTCACATGCCACCAACTCCACTTTCACAGGCAACTTCAGCGCCACAGCCATTTTCAGATAGCCCTCAATGCAAAGGCTCTAGACACAAATATTGGTGTGAGAGCTAATTCAATCAAGGAAACACTGCATGTTGGTGAAGGGCATATTGAAGAAGGATCAGCCGAGTGGTTCTTGTGGGACAACAACTCCATTTGGCTCACTAACTTCACACACCATCAGGCTTCCAAGCAGCTCTCAAGGAAACTCAGGTTTCACACTCTATGCTTAGTGCCCTTTGAGTGCATTATCTAGGAATGAACCTGGTAGAACATCCCACACAAACGAATGCTCCACATGCGGGTTTCACATGCCAGCAACTCCACATTCACAGGCAACTTCAGCGCCACAGCCGTTTGCAGATAGCCCTCAATGCAAAGGCTCTAGACGCAAATATTGGTGTGAGAGCTAATTCAATCAAGGAAACACTGCATGTTGGTGAAGTGCATATTGAAGAAGGATCAGCAAAGTGGATCCTGTGGGAGAACAACTCCATTTGGCTCACTAACTTCACACACCATCAGGCTTCCAAGCAGGTCTCAAGGAAACTCAGTTTTTACACTCTATGCTTAGTGCCCTTTGAGTGCATTATCTAGGAATGAACCTGGTAGAGCATCCCACACAAACGAATGCTCCACATGCGGGTTTCACATGCCACCAACTCCACATTCACAGGCAACTTCAGCGCCACAGCCGTTTTCAGATAACCCTCAATGCAAAGGCTCTAGACGCAAATATTGGTGTGAGAGCTAATTCAATCAAGGAAACACTGCATGTTGGTGAAGGGCATATTGAAAAGGATCAGCCGAGTGGTTCTTGTGGGAGAACAACTCCATTTGGCTCACTAACTTCACACACCATCAGGCTTCCAAGCAGCTCTCAAGGAAACTCAGTTTTCACACTCTATGCTTACTTCCCTTTGTGTGCCTAGGATTGAAATGAAGCTTGGTGAGCATCGCACACAAACGAATGCTCCACATGCGGGTTTCACATGCCACCAACTCCACTTTTACAGGCAACTTCAGCGCCACAGCCGTTTTCAGATAGCCCTCAATGCAAAGGCTCTAGACACAAATATTGGTGTGAGAGCTAACTCAATCAAGGAAACACTGCATGTTGGTGAAGGGCATATTGAAGAAGGATCAGCCGAGTGGTTCTTGTGGAGAACAACTCCATTTGGCTCACTAACTTCACACACCATCAGGCTTCCAAGCAGCTCTCAAGGAAACTCAGTTTTCACACTCTATGCTTAGTGCCCTTTGAGTGCCTAGGACTGAAATGAACCTTGGTGAGCATCGCACACAAACGAATGCTCCACATGCGGGTTTCACATGCCACCAACTCCACTTTCACAGGCAACTTCAGCGCCACAGCCGTTTTCAGATAATTCTCAATGCAAAGGCTCTAGACGCAAATATTGGTGTGAGAGCTAATTCAATCAAGGAAACACTGCATGTTGGTGAAGGGCATATTGAAGAAGGATCAGCCGAGTGGTTCTTGTGGGACAACAACTCCATTTGGCTCACTAACTTCACACACCATCAGGCTTCCAAGCAGCTCTCAAGGAAACTCAGTTTTCACACTCTATGCTTAGTGCCCTTTGAGTGCATTATCTAGGAATGAACCTGGTAGAGCATCCCACACAAACGAATGCTCCACATGCGGGTTTCACATGCCACCAACTCCACATTCACAGGCAACTTCAGCGCCACAGCCGTTTTCAGATAGCCCTCAATGCAAAGGCTCTAGACACAAATATTGGTGTGAGAGCTAATTCAATCAAGGAAACACTGCATGTTGGTGAAGGGCATATTGAAGAAGGATCAGCCGAGTGGTTCTTGTGGGAGAACAACTCCATTTGGCTCACTAACGTCACACACCATCAGGCTTCCAAGCAGCTCTCAAGGAAACTCAGTTTTCAAACTCTATGTTTAGTGCCCTTTGAGTGACTAGGACTGAAATGAAGCTTGGTGAGCATCCCACAAAAACGAATGCTCCACATGCGGGTTTCACATGCCACCAACTCCACATTCACAGGCAACTTCAGCGCCACAGCCGTTTTCAGATAGCCCTCAATGCAAAGGCTCTAGACGCAAATATTGGTGTGAGAGCTAATTCAATCAAGGAAACACTGCATGTTGGGGAAGGGCATATTGAAGAAGGATCAGCCGAGTGGTTCTTGTGGGACAACAACTCCATTTGGCTCACTAACCTCACACACCATCAGGCTTCCAAGCAGCTCTCAAGGAAACTCAGTTTTCACACTCTATGCTTAGTGCTCTTTGAGTGCATTATCTAGGAATGAACCTGGTAGAGCATCCCACACAAACGAATGCTCCACATGCGGGTTTCACATGCCACCAACTCCACATTCACAGGCAACTTCAGCGCCACAGCCATTTTCAGATAGCCCTCAATGCAAAGGCTCTAGACGCAAATATTGGTGTGAGAGCTAATTCAATCAAGGAAACACTGCATGTTGGTGAAGGGCATATTGAAGGAGGATCAGCCGAGTGGTTCTTGTGGGAGAACAACTCCATTTGGCTCACTAACTTCACACACCATCAGGCTTCCAAGCAGCTCTCAAGGAAACTCAGTTTTCACACTCTATGCTTAGTGCCCTTTGAGTGCATTATCTAGGAATGAACCTGGTAGAGCATCGCACACAAATGAATGCTCCACATGCGGGTTTCACATGCCACCAACTCCACATTCACAGGCAACTTCAGCGCCACAGCCGTTTTCAGATAGCCCTCAATGCAAAGGCTCTAGACGCAAATATTGGTGTGAGAGCTAATTCAATCAAGGAAACACTGCATGTTGGTGAAGGGCATATTGAAGAAGGATCAGCCGAGTGGTTCTTGTGGGACAACAACTCCATTTGGCTCACTAACTTCACACACCATCAGGCTTCCAAGCAGCTCTCAAGGAAACTCAGTTTTCACACTCTATGCTTACTGCCCTTTGTGTGCCTAGGACTGAAATGAAGCTTGGTGAGCATCGCACACAAACGAATGCTCCACATGCGGGTTTCACATGCCACCAACTCCACTTTCACAGGCAACTTCAGCGCCACAGCCATTTTCAGATAGCCCTCAATGCAAAGGCTCTAGACACAAATATTGGTGTGAGAGCTAATTCAATCAAGGAAACACTGCATGTTGGTGAAGGGCATATTGAAGAAGGATCAGCCGAGTGGTTCTTGTGGGACAACAACTCCATTTGGCTCACTAACTTCACACACCATCAGGCTTCCAAGCAGCTCTCAAGGAAACTCAGGTTTCACACTCTATGCTTAGTGCCCTTTGAGTGCATTATCTAGGAATGAACCTGGTAGAACATCCCACACAAACGAATGCTCCACATGCGGGTTTCACATGCCACCAACTCCACATTCACAGGCAACTTCAGCGCCACAGCCGTTTGCAGATAGCCCTCAATGCAAAGGCTCTAGACGCAAATATTGGTGTGAGAGCTAATTCAATCAAGGAAACACTGCATGTTGGTGAAGTGCATATTGAAGAAGGATCAGCAAAGTGGATCCTGTGGGAGAACAACTCCATTTGGCTCACTAACTTCACACACCATCAGGCTTCCAAGCAGGTCTCAAGGAAACTCAGTTTTTACACTCTATGCTTAGTGCCCTTTGAGTGCATTATCTAGGAATGAACCTGGTAGAGCATCCCACACAAACGAATGCTCCACATGCGGGTTTCACATGCCACCAACTCCACATTCACAGGCAACTTCAGCGCCACAGCCGTTTTCAGATAACCCTCAATGCAAAGGCTCTAGACGCAAATATTGGTGTGAGAGCTAATTCAATCAAGGAAACACTGCATGTTGGTGAAGGGCATATTGAAAAGGATCAGCCGAGTGGTTCTTGTGGGAGAACAACTCCATTTGGCTCACTAACTTCACACACCATCAGGCTTCCAAGCAGCTCTCAAGGAAACTCAGTTTTCACACTCTATGCTTACTTCCCTTTGTGTGCCTAGGATTGAAATGAAGCTTGGTGAGCATCGCACACAAACGAATGCTCCACATGCGGGTTTCACATGCCACCAACTCCACTTTTACAGGCAACTTCAGCGCCACAGCCGTTTTCAGATAGCCCTCAATGCAAAGGCTCTAGACACAAATATTGGTGTGAGAGCTAACTCAATCAAGGAAACACTGCATGTTGGTGAAGGGCATATTGAAGAAGGATCAGCCGAGTGGTTCTTGTGGAGAACAACTCCATTTGGCTCACTAACTTCACACACCATCAGGCTTCCAAGCAGCTCTCAAGGAAACTCAGTTTTCACACTCTATGCTTAGTGCCCTTTGAGTGCCTAGGACTGAAATGAACCTTGGTGAGCATCGCACACAAACGAATGCTCCACATGCGGGTTTCACATGCCACCAACTCCACTTTCACAGGCAACTTCAGCGCCACAGCCGTTTTCAGATAATTCTCAATGCAAAGGCTCTAGACGCAAATATTGGTGTGAGAGCTAATTCAATCAAGGAAACACTGCATGTTGGTGAAGGGCATATTGAAGAAGGATCAGCCGAGTGGTTCTTGTGGGACAACAACTCCATTTGGCTCACTAACTTCACACACCATCAGGCTTCCAAGCAGCTCTCAAGGAAACTCAGTTTTCACACTCTATGCTTAGTGCCCTTTGAGTGCATTATCTAGGAATGAACCTGGTAGAGCATCCCACACAAACGAATGCTCCACATGCGGGTTTCACATGCCACCAACTCCACATTCACAGGCAACTTCAGCGCCACAGCCGTTTTCAGATAGCCCTCAATGCAAAGGCTCTAGACACAAATATTGGTGTGAGAGCTAATTCAATCAAGGAAACACTGCATGTTGGTGAAGGGCATATTGAAGAAGGATCAGCCGAGTGGTTCTTGTGGGAGAACAACTCCATTTGGCTCACTAACGTCACACACCATCAGGCTTCCAAGCAGCTCTCAAGGAAACTCAGTTTTCAAACTCTATGTTTAGTGCCCTTTGAGTGACTAGGACTGAAATGAAGCTTGGTGAGCATCCCACAAAAACGAATGCTCCACATGCGGGTTTCACATGCCACCAACTCCACATTCACAGGCAACTTCAGCGCCACAGCCGTTTTCAGATAGCCCTCAATGCAAAGGCTCTAGACGCAAATATTGGTGTGAGAGCTAATTCAATCAAGGAAACACTGCATGTTGGTGAAGGGCATATTGAAGAAGGATCAGCCGAGTGGTTCTTGTGGGACAACAACTCCATTTGGCTCACTAACTTCACACACCATCAGGCTTCCAAGCAGCTCTCAAGGAAACTCAGTTTTCACACTCTATGCTTACTGCCCTTTGTGTGCCTAGGACTGAAATGAAGCTTGGTGAGCATCGCACACAAACGAATGCTCCACATGCGGGTTTCACATGCCACCAACTCCACTTTCACAGGCAACTTCAGCGCCACAGCCATTTTCAGATAGCCCTCAATGCAAAGGCTCTAGACACAAATATTGGTGTGAGAGCTAATTCAATCAAGGAAACACTGCATGTTGGTGAAGGGCATATTGAAGAAGGATCAGCCGAGTGGTTCTTGTGGGACAACAACTCCATTTGGCTCACTAACTTCACACACCATCAGGCTTCCAAGCAGCTCTCAAGGAAACTCAGGTTTCACACTCTATGCTTAGTGCCCTTTGAGTGCATTATCTAGGAATGAACCTGGTAGAACATCCCACACAAACGAATGCTCCACATGCGGGTTTCACATGCCACCAACTCCACATTCACAGGCAACTTCAGCGCCACAGCCGTTTGCAGATAGCCCTCAATGCAAAGGCTCTAGACGCAAATATTGGTGTGAGAGCTAATTCAATCAAGGAAACACTGCATGTTGGTGAAGTGCATATTGAAGAAGGATCAGCAAAGTGGATCCTGTGGGAGAACAACTCCATTTGGCTCACTAACTTCACACACCATCAGGCTTCCAAGCAGGTCTCAAGGAAACTCAGTTTTTACACTCTATGCTTAGTGCCCTTTGAGTGCATTATCTAGGAATGAACCTGGTAGAGCATCCCACACAAATGAATGCTCCACATGCGGGTTTCACATGCCACCAACTCCACATTCACAGGCAACTTCAGCGCCACAGCCGTTTTCAGATAACCCTCAATGCAAAGGCTCTAGACGCAAATATTGGTGTGAGAGCTAATTCAATCAAGGAAACACTGCATGTTGGTGAAGGGCATATTGAAAAGGATCAGCCGAGTGGTTCTTGTGGGAGAACAACTCCATTTGGCTCACTAACTTCACACACCATCAGGCTTCCAAGCAGCTCTCAAGGAAACTCAGTTTTCACACTCTATGCTTACTTCCCTTTGTGTGCCTAGGATTGAAATGAAGCTTGGTGAGCATCGCACACAAACGAATGCTCCACATGCGGGTTTCACATGCCACCAACTCCACTTTTACAGGCAACTTCAGCGCCACAGCCGTTTTCAGATAGCCCTCAATGCAAAGGCTCTAGACACAAATATTGGTGTGAGAGCTAACTCAATCAAGGAAACACTGCATGTTGGTGAAGGGCATATTGAAGAAGGATCAGCCGAGTGGTTCTTGTGGAGAACAACTCCATTTGGCTCACTAACTTCACACACCATCAGGCTTCCAAGCAGCTCTCAAGGAAACTCAGTTTTCACACTCTATGCTTAGTGCCCTTTGAGTGCCTAGGACTGAAATGAACCTTGGTGAGCATCGCACACAAACGAATGCTCCACATGCGGGTTTCACATGCCACCAACTCCACTTTCACAGGCAACTTCAGCGCCACAGCCGTTTTCAGATAATTCTCAATGCAAAGGCTCTAGACGCAAATATTGGTGTGAGAGCTAATTCAATCAAGGAAACACTGCATGTTGGTGAAGGGCATATTGAAGAAGGATCAGCCGAGTGGTTCTTGTGGGACAACAACTCCATTTGGCTCACTAACTTCACACACCATCAGGCTTCCAAGCAGCTCTCAAGGAAACTCAGTTTTCACACTCTATGCTTAGTGCCCTTTGAGTGCATTATCTAGGAATGAACCTGGTAGAGCATCCCACACAAACGAATGCTCCACATGCGGGTTTCACATGCCACCAACTCCACATTCACAGGCAACTTCAGCGCCACAGCCGTTTTCAGATAGCCCTCAATGCAAAGGCTCTAGACACAAATATTGGTGTGAGAGCTAATTCAATCAAGGAAACACTGCATGTTGGTGAAGGGCATATTGAAGAAGGATCAGCCGAGTGGTTCTTGTGGGAGAACAACTCCATTTGGCTCACTAACGTCACACACCATCAGGCTTCCAAGCAGCTCTCAAGGAAACTCAGTTTTCAAACTCTATGTTTAGTGCCCTTTGAGTGACTAGGACTGAAATGAAGCTTGGTGAGCATCCCACAAAAACGAATGCTCCACATGCGGGTTTCACATGCCACCAACTCCACATTCACAGGCAACTTCAGCGCCACAGCCGTTTTCAGATAGCCCTCAATGCAAAGGCTCTAGACGCAAATATTGGTGTGAGAGCTAATTCAATCAAGGAAACACTGCATGTTGGGGAAGGGCATATTGAAGAAGGATCAGCCGAGTGGTTCTTGTGGGACAACAACTCCATTTGGCTCACTAACCTCACACACCATCAGGCTTCCAAGCAGCTCTCAAGGAAACTCAGTTTTCACACTCTATGCTTAGTGCTCTTTGAGTGCATTATCTAGGAATGAACCTGGTAGAGCATCCCACACAAACGAATGCTCCACATGCGGGTTTCACATGCCACCAACTCCACATTCACAGGCAACTTCAGCGCCACAGCCATTTTCAGATAGCCCTCAATGCAAAGGCTCTAGACGCAAATATTGGTGTGAGAGCTAATTCAATCAAGGAATCACTGCATGTTGGTGAAGGGCATATTGAAGAAGGATCAGCAAAGTGGATCCTGTGGGAGAACAACTCCATTTGGCTCACTAACTTCACACACCATCAGGCTTCCAAGCAGCTCTCAAGGAAACTCAGTTTTCACACTCTATGCTTAGTGCCCTTTGAGTGCATTATCTAGGAATGAACCTGGTGAGCATCGCACACAAACGAATGCTCCACATGCGGGTTTCACATGCCACCAACTCCACATTCACAGGCAACTTCAGCGCCACAGCCGTTTTCAGATAGCCCTCAATGCAAAGGCTCTAGACGCAAATATTGGTGTGAGAGCTAATTCAATCAAGGAAACACTGCATGTTGGTGAAGGGCATATTGAAGAAGGATCAGCCGAGTGGTTCTTGTGGGAGAACAACTCCATTTGGCTCACTAACTTCACACACCATCAGGCTTCCAAGCAGCTCTCAAGGAAACTCAGTTTTCACACTCTATGCTTAGTGCCCTTGTAGTGCCTAGGACTGAAATGAAGCTTGGTGAGCATCGCACACAAACGAATGCTCCACATGAGGGTTTCACATGCCACCAACTCCACATTCACAGGCAACTTCAGCGCCACAGCCGTTTTCAGATAGCCCTCAATGCAAAGGCTCTAGACGCAAATATTGGTGTGAGAGCTAATTCAATCAATGAAACACTGCATGTTGGTGAAGGGCATATTGAAGAAGGATCAGCCGAGTGGTTCTTGTGGGAGAACAACTCCATTTGGCTCACTAACTTCACACACCATCAGGCTTCCAAGCAGCTCTCAAGGAAACTCAGGTTTCACACTCTATGCTTAGTGCCCTTTGAGTGCATTATCTAGGAATGAACCTGGTAGAGCATCCCACACAAACGAATGCTCCACATGCGGGTTTCACATGCCACCAACTCCACATTCACAGGCAACTTCAGCGCCACAGCCGTTTTCAGATAGCCCTCAATGCAAAGGCTCTAGACGCAAATATTGGTGTGAGAGCTAATTCAATCAAGGAAACACTGCATGTTGGTGAAGGGCATATTGAAGAAGGATCAGCCGAGTGGTTCTTGTGGGACAACAACTCCATTTGGCTCACTAACTTCACACACCATCAGGCTTCCAAGCAGCTCTCAAGGAAACTCAGTTTTCACACTCTATGCTTACTGCCCTTTGTGTGCCTAGGACTGAAATGAAGCTTGGTGAGCATCGCACACAAACGAATGCTCCACATGCGGGTTTCACATGCCACCAACTCCACTTTCACAGGCAACTTCAGCGCCACAGCCGTTTTCAGATAGCCCTCAATGCAAAGGCTCTAGACGCAAATATTGGTGTGAGAGCTAATTCAATCAAGGAAACACTGCATGTTGGTGAAGGGCATATTGAAGAAGGATCAGCCGAGTGGTTCTTGTGGGAGAACAACTCCATTTGGCTCACTAACTTCACACACCATCAGGCTTCCAAGCAGCTCTCAAGGAAACTCAGTTTTCACACTCTATGCTTAGTGCCCTTTGAGTGCATTATCTAGGAATGAACCTGGTAGAGCATCCCACACAAACGAATGCTCCACATGCGGGTTTCACATGCCACCAACTCCACATTCACAGGCAACTTCAGCGCCACAGCCGTTTTCAGATAGCCCTCAATGCAAAGGCTCTAGACGCAAATATTGGTGTGAGAGCTAATTCAATCAAGGAAACACTGCATGTTGGTGAAGGGCATATTGAAGAAGGATCAGCCGAGTGGTTCTTGTGGGACAACAACTCCATTTGGCTCACTAACTTCACACACCATCAGGCTTCCAAGCAGCTCTCAAGGAAACTCAGTTTTCACACTCTATGCTTAGTGCTCTTTGAGTGCATTATGTAGGAATGAACCTGGTGGAGCATCCCACAAAAACGAATGCTCCACATGCGGGTTTCACATGCCACCAACTCCACATTCACAGGCAACTTCAGCGCCACAGCCGTTTTCAGATAGCCCTCAATGCAAAGGCTCTAGACGCAAATATTGGTGTGAGAGCTAATTCAATCAAGGAAACACTGCATGTTGGTGAAGGGCATATTGAAGAAGGATCAGCAAAGTGGATCCTGTGGGAGAACAACTCCATTTGGCTCACTAACTTCACACACCATCAGGCTTCCAAGCAGCTCTCAAGGAAACTCAGGTTACACACTCTATGCTTAGTGCCCGTTGAGTGCATTATCTAGGAATGAACCTGGTAGAGTATCCCACACAAACGAATGGTCCACATGCGTGTTTCACATGCCACCAACTCCACATTCACAGGCAACTTCAGCGCCACAGCCGTTTTCAGATAGCCCTCAATGCAAAGGCTCTAGACGCAAATATTGGTGTGAGAGCTAATTCAATCAAGGAAACACTGCATGTTGGTGAAGGGCATATTGAAGAAGGATCAGCCGAGTGGTTCTTGTGGGACAACAACTCCATTTGGCTCACTAACTTCACACACCATCAGGCTTCCAAGCAGCTCTCAAGGAAACTCAGTTTTCACACTCTATGCTTAGTGCCCTTTGAGTGCCTAGGACTGAAATGAACCTTGGTGAGCATCCCACACAAACGAATGCTCCACATGCGGGTTTCACATGCCACCAACTCCACATTCACAGGCAACTTCAGCGCCACAGCCGTTTTCAGATAGTTCTCAATGCAAAGGCTCTAGACGCAAATATTGGTGTGAGAGCTAATTCAATCAAGGAAACACTGCATGTTGGTGAAGTGCATATTGAAGAAGGATCAGCCGAGTGTTTCTTGTGGGACAACAACTCCATTTGGCTCACTAACTTCACACACCATCAGGCTTCCAAGCAGCTCTCAAGGAAACTCAGTTTTCACACTCTATGCTTAGTGCCCTTTGAGTGCATTATCTAGGAATGAACCTGGTAGAGCATCCCACACAAACGAATGCTCCACATGCGGGTTTCACATGCCACCAACTCCACATTCACAGGCAACTTCAGCGCCACAGCCGTTTTCAGATAGCCCTCAATGCAAATGCTCTAGACGCAAATATTGGTGTGAGAGCTAATTCAATCAAGGAAACACTGCATGTTGGTGAAGGGCATATTGAAGAAGGATCAGCCGAGTGGTTCTTGTGGGAGAACAACTCCATTTGGCTCACTAACTTCACACAACATCAGGCTTCCAAGCAGCTCTCAAGGAAACTCAGTTTTCACACTCTATGCTTAGTGACCTTTCTATGCCTAGGACTGAAATGAACCTTGGTGAGCATCCTAAACAAACGAATGCTCCACATGCGGGTTTCACATGCCAGCAACTCCACATTCACAGGCAACTTCAGCGCCACACCCATTTTCAGATAGTTCTCAATGCAAAGGCTCTAGACGCAAATATTGGTGTGAGAGCTAATTCAATCAAGGAAACACTGCATGTTGGTGAAGGGCATATTGAAGAAGGATCAGCCGAGTGGTTCTTGTGGGAGAACAACTCCATTTGGCTCACTAACTTCACACACCATCAAGCTTCCAAGCAGCTCTCAAGGAAACTCAGTTTTCACACTCTATGCTTAGTGCCCTTTGAGTGCATTATCTAGGAATGAACCTGGTAGAGCATCCCACACAAACGAATGCTCCACATGCGGGTTTCACATGCCACCAACTCCACTTTCACAGGCAACTTCAGCGCCACAGCCGTTTTCAGATAGCCCTCAATGCAAAGGCTCTAGACACAAATATTGGTGTGAGAGCTAATTCAATCAAGGAAACACTGCATGTTGGTGAAGGGCATATTGAAGAAGGATCAGCCGAGTGGTTCTTGTGGGAGAACTACTCCATTTGGCTCACTAACTTCACACACCATCAGGCTTCCAAGCAGCTCTCAAGGAAACTCAGTTTTCACACTCTATGCTTAGTGCCCTTTGAGTGCCTAGGACTGAAATGAACCTTGGTGAGCATCCCACACAAACGAATGCTCCACATGCGGGTTTCACATGCCACCAACTCCACTTTCACAGGCAACTTCAGCACCACAGCCGTTTTCAGATAGTTCTCAATGCAAAGGCTCTAGACGCAAATATTGGTGTGAGAGCTAATTCAATCAAGGAAACACTGCATGTTGGTGAAGGGCATATTGAAGAAGGATCAGCCGAGTGGTTCTTGTGGGACAACAACTCCATTTGGCTCACTAACTTCACACACAATCAGGCTTCCAAGCAGCTCTCAAGGAAACTCAGTTTTCACAATCTATGCTTAGTGCCCTTTGAGTGCATTATCTAGGAATGAACCTGGTAGAGCATCCCACACAAACGAATGCTCCACATGCGGGTTTCACATGCCACCAACTCCACATTCACAGGCAACTTCAGCGCCACAGCCGTTTTCAGATAGCCATCAATGCAAAGGATCTAGACACAAATATTGGTGTGAGAGCTAATTTAATCAAGGAAGCACTGCATGTTGGTGAAGGGCATATTGAAGAAGGATCAGCCGAGTGGTTCTTGTGGGAGAACAACTCCATTTGGCTCACTAACTTCACACACCATCAGGCTTCCAAGCAGCTCTCAAGGAAACTCAGTTTTCACACTCTATGCTTAGTGCACTATGAGTGCCTAGGACTGAAATGAAGCTTGGTGAGCATCGCACACAAACGAATGCTCCACATGCGGGTTTCACATGCCACCAACTCCAACAATTCACAGGCAACTTCAGCGCCACAGCCGTTTTCAGATAGCCCTCAATGCAAAGGCTCTAGACGCAAATATTGGTGTGAGAGCTAATTCAATCAAGGAAACACTGCATGTTGGTGAAGGGCATATTGAAGAAGGATCAGCCGAGTGGTTCTTGTGGGAGAACAACTCCATTTGGCTCACTAACTTCACACACCATCAGGCTTCCAAGCAGCTCTCAAGGAAACTCAGTTTTCACACTCTATGCTTAGTGCTCTTTGAGTGCATTATCTAGGAATGAACCTGGTAGAGCATCCCACACAAACGAATGCTCCACATGCGGGTTTCACATGCCAGCAACTCCACATTCACAGGCAACTTCAGCGCCACAGCCGTTTTCAGATAGCCATCAATGCAAAGGATCTAGACACAAATATTGGTGTGAGACCTAATTTAATCAAGGAAGCACTGCATGTTGGTGAAGGGCATATTGAAGAAGGATCAGCCGAGTGGTTCTTGTGGGAGAACAACTCCATTTGGCTCACTAACTTCACACACCATCAGGCTTCCAAGCAGCTCTCAAGGAAACTCAGTTTTCACACTCTATGCTTAGTGCCCTTTGTATGCCTAGGACTGAAATGAACCTTGGTAAGCATCCCACAAAAACGAATGCTCCACATGCGGGTTTCACATGCCACCAACTCCACATTCACAGGCAACTTCAGCGCCACAGCCATTTTCAGATAGTTCTCAATGCAAAGGCTCTAGACGCAAATATTGGTGTGAGAGCTAATTCAATCAAGGAAACACTGCATGTTGGTGAAGGGCATATTGAAGAAGGATCAGCCGAGTGGTTCTTGTGGGAGAACAACTCCATTTGGCTCACTAACTTCACACACCATCAGCCTTCCAAGCAGCTCTCAAGGAAACTCAGTTTTCACACTCTATGCTTAGTGCCCTTTGAGTGACTAGGACTGAAATGAAGCTTGGTGAGCATCGCACACAAACGAATGCTCCACATGCGGGTTTCACATGCCACCAACTCCACATTCACAGGCAACTTCAGCGCCACAGCCGTTTTCAGATAGCCCTCAATGCAAAGGCTCTAGACGCAAATATTGGTGTGAGAGCTAATTCAATCAAGGAAACACTGCATGTTGGTGAAGTGCATATTGAAGAAGGATCAGCCGAGTGGTTCTTGTGGGAGAACAACTCCATTTGGCTCACTAACTTCACACACCATCAGGCTTCCAAGCAGCTCTCAAGGAAACTCAGTTTTCACACTCTATGCTTAGTGCCCGTTGAGTGCATTATCTAGGAATGAACCTGGTAGAGCATCGCACACAAACGAATGCTCCACATGCGGGTTTCACATGCCACCAACTCCACATTCACAGGCAACTTCAGCGCCACAGCCGTTTTCAGATAGCCCTCAATGCAAAGGCTCTAGACGCAAATATTGGTGTGAGAGCTAATTCAATCAAGGAAACACTGCATGTTGGTGAAGGGCATATTGAAGAAGGATCAGCCGAGTGGTTCTTGTGGGAGAACAACTCCATTTGGCTCACTAACTTCACACACCATCAGGCTTCCAAGCAGCTCTCAAGGAAACTCAGTTTTCACACTCTATGCTTAGTGCCCTTTGAGTGCATTATCTAGGAATGAACCTGGTAGAGCATCCCACACAAACGAATGCTCCACATGCGGGTTTCACATTCCACCAACTCCACATTCACAGGCAACTTCAGCGCCACAGCCGTTTTCAGATAGCCCTCAATGCAAAGGCTCTAGACGCAAATATTGGTGTGAGAGCTAATTCAATTAAGGAAACACTGAATGTTGTTGAAGGGCATATTGAAGAAGGATCAGCCGAGTGGTTCTTGTGGGAGAACAACTCCATTTGGCTCACTAACTTCACACACCATCAGGCTTCCAAGCAGCTCTCAAGGAAACTCAGTTTTCACACTCTATGCTTAGTGACCTTTGTATGCCTAGGACTGAAATGAAGCTTGGTGAGCATCCCAAACAAACGAATGCTCCACATGCGGGTTTCACATGCCACCAACTCCACATTCACAGGCAACTTCAGCGCCACAGCCATTTTCAGATAGTTCTCAATGCAAAGGCTCTAGACGCAAATATTGGTGTGAGAGCTAATTCAATCAAGGAAACACTGCATGTTGGTGAAGGGCATATTGAAGAAGGATCAGCCGAGTGGTTCTCGTGGGAGAACAACTCCATTTGGCTCACTAACTTCACACACCATCAAGCTTCTAAGCAGCTCTCAAGGAAACTCAGTTTTCACACTCTATGCTTAGTGCCCTTTGAGTGCATTATCTAGGAATGAACCTGGTAGAGCATCCCACACAAACGAATGCTCCACATGCGGGTTTCACATGCCACCAACTCCACTTTCACAGGCAACTTCAGCGCCACAGCCGTTTTCAGATAGCCCTCAATGCAAAGGCTCTAGACACAAATATTGGTGTGAGAGCTAATTCAATCAAGGAAACACTGCATGTTGGTGAAGGGCATATTGAAGAAGGATCAGCCGAGTGGTTCTTGTGGGAGAACAACTCCATTTGGCTCACTAACTTCACACACCATCAGGCTTCCAAGCAGCTCTCAAGGAAACTCAGTTTTCACACTCTATGCTTAGTGCCCTTTGAGTGCCTAGGACTGAAATGAACCTTGGTGAGCATCCCACACAAACGAATGCTCCACATGCGGGTTTCACATGCCACCAACTCCACATTCACAGGCAACTTCAGCGCCACAGCCGTTTTCAGATAGCCCTCAATGCAAAGGCTCTAGACGCAAATATTGGTGTGAGAGCTAATTCAATCAAGGAAACACTGCATGTTGGTGAAGGGCATATTGAAGAAGGATCAGCCGAGTGGTTCTTGTGGGAGAACAACTCCATTTGGCTCACTAACTTCACACACCATCAGGCTTCCAAGCAGCTCTCAAGGAAACTCAGTTTTCACACTCTATGCTTAGTGCCCTTTGTATGCCTAGGACTGAAATGAACCTTGGTAAGCATCCCACAAAAACGAATGCTCCACATGCGGGTTTCACATGCCACCAACTCCACATTCACAGGCAACTTCAGCGCCACAGCAATTTTCAGATAGTTCTCAATGCAAAGGCTCTAGACGAAAATATTGGTGTGAGAGCTAATTCAATCAAGGAAACACTGCATGTTGGTGAAGGGCATATTGAAGAAGGATCAGCCGAGTGGTTCTTGTGGGAGAACAACTCCATTTGGCTCACTAACTTCACACACCATCAGCCTTCCAAGCAGCTCTCAAGGAAACTCAGTTTTCACACTCTATGCTTAGTGCCCTTTGAGTGCCTAGGACTGAAATGAAGCTTGGTGAGCATCGCACACAAACGAATGCTCCACATGCGGGTTTCACATGCCACCAACTCCACATTCACAGGCAACTTCAGCGCCACAGCCGTTTTCAGATAGCCCTCAATGCAAAGGCTCTAGACGCAAATATTGGTGTGAGAGCTAATTTAATCAAGGAAGCACTGCATGTTGGTGAAGGGCATATTGAAGAAGGATCAGCCGAGTGGTTCTTGTGGGAGAACAACTCCATTTGGCTCACTAACTTCACACACCATCAGGCTTCCAAGCAGGTCTCAAGGAAACTCAGTTTTCACACTCTATGCTTAGTGCCCTTTGTATGCCTAGGACTGAAATGAACCTTGGTAAGCATCCCACAAAAACGAATGCTCCACATGCGGGTTTCACATGCCACCAACTCCACATTCACAGGCAACTTCAGCGCCACAGCCATTTTCAGATAGTTCTCAATGCAAAGGCTCTAGACGCAAATATTGGTGTGAGAGCTAATTCAATCAAGGAAACACTGCATGTTGGTGAAGGGCATATTGAAGAAGGATCAGCCGAGTGGTTCTTGTGGGAGAACAACTCCATTTGGCTCACTAACTTCACACACCATCAGGCTTCCAAGCAGCTGTCAAGGAAACTCCGTTTTCACACTCTATGCTTAGTGCCCTTTGAGTGCCTAGGACTGAAATGAAGCTTGGTGAGCATCGCACACAAACGAATGCACCACATGCGGGTTTCACATGCCACCAACTCCACATTCACAGGCAACTTCAGCGCCACAGCCGTTTTCAGATAGCCCTCAATGCAAAGGCTCTAGACGCAAATATTGGTGTGAGAGCTAATTCAATCAAGGAAACACTGCATGTTGGTGAAGGGCATATTGAAGAAGGATCAGCCGAGTGGTTCTTGTGGGAGAACAACTCCATTTGGCTCACTAACTTCACACACCATCAGGCTTCCAAGCAGCTCTCAAGGAAACTCAGTTTTCACACTCTATGCTTAGTGCCCGTTGAGTGCATTATCTAGGAATGAACCTGGTAGAGCATCGCACACAAACGAATGCTCCACATGCGGGTTTCACATGCCACCAACTCCACATTCACAGGCAACTTCAGCGCCACAGCCGTTTTCAGATAGCCCTCAATGCAAAGGCTCTAGACGCAAATATTGGTGTGAGAGCTAATTCAATCAAGGAAACACTGCATGTTGGTGAAGGGCATATTGAAGAAGGATCAGCCGAGTGGTTCTTGTGGGAGAACAACTCCATTTGGCTCACTAACTTCACACACCATCAGGCTTCCAAGCAGCTCTCAAGGAAACTCAGTTTTCACACTCTATGCTTAGTGCCCTTTGAGTGCATTATCTAGGAATGAACCTGGTAGAGCATCCCACACAAACGAATGCTCCACATGCGGGTTTCATATTCCACCAACTCCACATTCACAGGCAACTTCAGCGCCACAGCCGTTTTCAGATAGCCCTCAATGCAAAGGCTCTAGACGCAAATATTGGTGTGAGAGCTAATTTAATCAAGGAAGCACTGCATGTTGGTGAAGGGCATATTGAAGAAGGATCAGCCGAGTGGTTCTTGTGGGAGAACAACTCCATTTGGCTCACTAACTTCACACACCATCAGGCTTCCAAGCAGCTCTCAAGGAAACTCAGTTTTCACACTCTATGCTTAGTGCCCTTTGTGTGCCTAGGACTGAAATGAAGCTTGGTGAGCATCGCACACAAACGAATGCTCCACATGCGGGTTTCACATGCCACCAACTCCACATTCACAGGCAACTTCAGCGCCACAGCCGTTTTCAGATAGCCCTCAATGCAAAGGCTCTAGACGCAAATATTGGTGTGAGAGCTAATTCAATCAAGGAAACACTGCATGTTGGTGAAGGGCATATTGAAGAAGGATCAGCCGAGTGGTTCTTGTGGGAGAACAACTCCATTTGGCTCACTAACTTCACACACCATCAGGCTTCCAAGCAGCTCTCAAGGAAACTCAGTTTTCACACTCTATGCTTAGTGCCCGTTGAGTGCATTATCTAGGAATGAACCTGGTAGAGCATCGCACACAAACGAATGCTCCACATGCGGGTTTCACATGCCACCAACTCCACATTCACAGGCAACTTCAGCGCCACAGCCGTTTTCAGATAGCCCTCAATGCAAAGGCTCTAGACGCAAATATTGGTGTGAGAGCTAATTCAATCAAGGAAACACTGCATGTTGGTGAAGGGCATATTGAAGAAGGATCAGCCGAGTGGTTCTTGTGGGACAACAACTCCATTTGGCTCACTAACTTCACACACCATCAGGCTTCCAAGCAGCTCTCAAGGAAACTCAGTTTTCACACTCTATGCTTAGTGACCTTTGTATGCCTAGGACTGAAATGAACCTTGGTGAGCATCCCAAACAAACGAATGCTCCACATGCG